>NC_134358.1:580123365-580268750 GCF_048569485.1 Anomaloglossus baeobatrachus | reverse complement strand
TCAATCTGAGTGGCGCCGGCATCCTGTGACGTACCCGTCTTGTTTGAGAGCCCGGAAATGCCGGGACGTCAGAGGATGCCGGCGGCCACAGCTCCAGGGGGTCATGTGACAGGCACTGAGCGTGCAGCATAGCGCCGCTCAGTGCCAGAAATGGAAACACAAGCCAATGGAGAAAATACCTAGAATTGTAAGTAGAACTTCGACAGAAAATAAAAAAAAATGGGTGAACCACCCCTTTAAGTGAACACTCACTCAGAATGATGTCCCAGTGTTTTGAAAGTCCGCTCCATAAGCAGTAGTGGATTGTTTTTTCAATCTGAGACCGCGCGGTATCATTTTCCTTTCCATATAACCATTGAGGGAATTGTGCTCCCACCAGAGCTTCTGCTCCTTGCGTAAGGATTGCTCCAATCTATTTAATATGGAGTTAGTACTTTCAACAACAGGACAATTTTCATTAGTATCTTCCTGAAAAATCCTGGCAAGCTTATTGAGACGCACCGTAGGTCCTGTGGATCTCCCGTGGAATCCTTGGGTGGTGACATGCTGTATTCTGGTGATCAATAAAGGTAAATCCTGCTGCAGTAAAAAGCTGCTCTTTGTGGAGACAACTCCCAACAGCAGGAGTCCAGCAATGCAGACCAGCTCACTCCTGTGAATCACCGGATCCTCAGCTCACCTGCTTAACTCCATTGTGCCGGATCAGGACGCAGGAGTCCATCCATACAAATGTGAACAACGACAAGGCAGAGTCCAGCAATAACGTGAGCAATCCAGGATGCTGTTAAAAAATGTCTTCCTTCCTTTTATCCATAAATTCATTAAAATATAATGGTCCAAGCAATTCAGAACAGCATTATCGCAGGAAAATAGCGCAGATAGGACTCCGCGTTTCAGCGGTAAAATCCGACTTCTTCACGGTCCAGAATCTGATCTGCCTCCATACATAGACCCTTCTATACATCTCACTCCCATCAGGGTAATTACACACATGTGAGAGATTAGAAACATGAGCTAGAAAAGCAAATCACACATGTGAGCTATCCGCATATTAATCAATATACAGCGTGCATAAGAGTTATAAGGAAAGGATTCAGCATTGTGGAGAAAAATACAATCAGAAAATCCAATAACCTGACCATAAAAATATTTTTAAAGTGATACAAAATCCTAACACAGTAGTAATAGCCAGCAACATATAATGCAACAATGTATCAATAGTGCATAATGATATCCATGCGATTGTTGAAGCCCTGTGGCATGCGGGTCCCCAGCTCACATATCCACCTCCTCTCTCTTGCAAGCACTTTTTTATGAAAATCTCCCCCTCTCAATGGTTTTTTTACATGCTTTATGCCCATAAAAGAAAAACCGCGTAAATCCCCATTGTGTTATTTTGGAAAATGTCGGGATACTACTGATGCACCAACCATTGGCAAATTACTAGCATCTGATAGATGTTTGCGGATTCTGGTTTGAGGGGGTTCATCGTGCAGCCCACATATTGCATGCGGCATATATTGCAATTAATCAGATAAACTACATTCTCCATATTACAGTTTATAAAAGAACGAACATTAACTGTTTTTCATTGGAAATAGATGTAAATATTTTAGACTTATTGGCAAAACCGCAGCACTTACAAATATTAGCACCGCATGTAAAAAATCCTATTGTTTTTAACCCTTTGCTAGGGGAGATTTTGTCTGGATCTTTGCACATGCTCGGTGATAATAATGCAGCTAAGGTTGGGGCTCTTTTTGTTGATAGCAACAAGGTCTTGATATCTCCCTATAAAAAACCCCACTGCATGCAATAGTATTTTAATGGCTTTCCTCTAATCATCCCAAACATGTCATTCAGAATATCCCTGTGGGGGAGCTTATTAGACTAAAAAGGAACACCACATCTACTGATAGATTGGAGGAAGAAATTGAAAATAACTTGTAACAATTTAAAAAAGGGGGTTATCCCAATTGGTCTTTGGAGAGAGGCCAAGAAAAAAATAGCAGGCATTGATAGGGTTAAGCTGTTGGATTCTACTAAGAAAAAAAGACAGTTTGACTCCAAAAAATCTGGGGTAGTTTTCAGCAGCAACTATAGTCCTCAGTTTAAACTCTACTGCCAAAATTATCAGAAAATATCTTCCGTTATTATCTCAGAATGATATTCTGAAAAACATTGTGGAAAATAATGATGTTGCCTTTGTGGCAAAAAGAGCCCCAACCTTAGCTGCATTATTCTCACCGAGCATGTGCAAAGATCCAGACAAAATCTCCCCTAGCAAAGGGTTAAAAACAATAGGATTTTGTAAATGCGGTGCTAATATTTGTAAGTGCTGCGGTTTTGCTAATAAGTCTAAAATATTTACATCTATTTCCAATGAAAAACAGTTTAATGTTCGTTCTTTTATAAACTGTAATACGGAGAATGTAGTTTATCTGATTAATTGCAATATATGCCGCATGCAATATGTGGGCTGCACGATGAACCCCCTCAAAAACCAGAATCCGCAAACATCTATCAGATGCTAGCAATTTGCCAATGGTTGGTGCATCAGTAGTATCCCGACATTTTCCAAAATAACACAATGGGGATTTATGCAGTTTCTCTTTTATGGGCATAAAGCATGTAAAAAAACCATTGAGAGGGGGAGATTTTCATAAAAAAGTGCTTGTAAGAGAGAGTAGGTGGATATGTGAGCTGGGGACCCGCATGCCACAGGGCTTCAACAATCGCATGGATACCATTATGCACTATTGATACATTGTTGCATTATATGTTGCTGGCTATTACTACTGTGTTATGCTTTTTTGTATCACTTTAAAAATATTTTTATGTTCAGGTTATTGGATTTTCTGATTGTATTTTTCTCCACAATGCTGAATCCTTTCCTTATAAACTCTTATGCATGCTGTATATTGATTAATATGCGGATAGCTCACATGTGTGATTTGCTTTTCTAGCTCATGTTTTTAAATCTCTCACATGTGTGTAATTACCCTGATGGGAGTGAGATGTATAGAAGGGTCTATGTTTGGAGGCAGATCAGATTCTGGACCCGTGAAGAAGGCGGATTTTACCGCTGAAACGCGGAGTCCTATCTGCGCTATTTTCCTGCGATAATGCTGTTCTGAATTGCTTGGACCATTATATTTTAATGAATTTATGAATAAAAAGAAAGAAAATTATTTTTAACAGCATCCTGGATTGCTCACGTTATTGCTGGACTCTGCCTTGTCGTTGTTCACATTTGTATGGATGGACTCCTGCGTCCTGATCCGGGCACAACGGAGTTATCCAGGTGAGCTGAGGATCCAGGTGATTCACTGGAGTGAGCTGGTCTGCATTGTTGGACTTATATATATATATATACACACAGTATATTACAGTTTAATACAATGCACATTATGCAATAAAACATATCTGCATTGGATTTTCGGCAGCTAGGTGGCAATTGCTGCTGCACAGTTCTAGCTCTGCTACATGGAGACACGGCCCTCCTGATGCTCAGCACTTATATACAATGCGTTCATACAGCACAGTAGCAGTGGGGATGGCTCGACCACCTCCGACAGGAGCCTCACCAGGCGAGAGGAGACCCAAGGACATATATATTTATAATAGCTAGATTTGGACACTTACACAAATGTTTATTAAAAAAAATAAATCTATATTTTTATATAGCGCTAACATATTCCGCAGCGCTTACATACATCAGGAACACTGTCCCCATTGGGCCTCACAATCTAGAGCCCCCTATCTGTATGTCTTTGGAGTGTGGGAGGAAACCGGAGACCCCAGAGGAAACCCACGCAAACACAAGGAGAACATACAAACTCATTGCAGATGGTGTCCTGGGTGGGATTCGACCCCAGCATTGTAAGACTGTAGTGCTAAGCACTGAGCCACCACAAGACTGCAATACTAACCACTGAGCCACCACAAGACTGCAGTTCTAACCACTGAGCCACCACAAGACTGCAGTTCTAACCACTGAGCCACCACAAGACTGCAGTGCTAACCACTGAGCCACCACGAGAGTGCAGTGCTAACCACTGAGCCACCGTGCCGGAAACATTCTAGTTCTATAATGGACTTGAAGTCCTGACTTTTCGCTTTCATTTGAGGGGATCCACATTAAACTTTGAAGGGTTTAGGAGTTTTGGCTCCTTCACATCGTCGCCCTGGGTTTAAAGGGCCCAAAAGTAATTGGACAGCGGACTCTCCGGCGTCTCATGGGCCGTGTGGGCAATTCCTTAGTTATTTCATTCTCAGCTAAGCACATACAAGGCCTGGAGCTGATCTGCGGGGCGGCGCTGCATTTGAAGTTTTTGCTGAGAAGTAAACATGCGGTCAAATAGACCCTCCATGCAGGTGACACAAGCCTCCGTCATCTGCGAAAACAGAAAAACCCATCCGAGAAATTGCTACAATATTAGGAGAAGAAAGAAAAGAAAGAAACGGATGGAGCGGGGTTGCAGCCATAGCGGAAGCACAGACATGACAGGGGTTTGTAGGGCCAGGCACATACAGGGTTAATAGGGAGTTCCCCGCCTCCTGCCCATATTTATGTGGTTAATAAAGAATTTATTATTTTAATAATATATATATATATATATATGGGTATTTTACTCATTGGCGGCGGTAAGGTGGTGGTCGATTGTTATGTTGCATTGATGTCATGGCAGCTGAGGTGAGGAGGTCAGGGATGGCCTTGGTTAATGGAGTAAGAGGTACTTTACACGCTGCGGTATTGCTAGCGATGACAAGCGCGATAGCACCCGCCCCCGTCGCACGGCCGATATGTGGTGATTGCTGCCGTAGTGAACATTATCGCTACGACAGCGTCACACGCACATACCTGCTCTGCGACGTCGCTGTGACCGCCGAACAATCCCTCCTTCAAGGGGGAGGTGTGTTTAGTGTCACCGCGACATCACTAATCAGCCGGCCAATAGAAGCGGAGGGGCGGAGATGAGCGGGACATAACATCCCGCCCACCTTCTCCCTTCCGCATTGCCGGCGGGACGCAGGTAAGAAGATGTTTGTCGCTCCTGTGGGTTTACACACAGCGATGTGTGGAGCGACAAACAACATCGTACCTGCGGTCGAGGCCAACATTATGGAAATGACCGACGTTACACAGATCAGCGATATTGTACGGTTCTGTGCTCGTTCATCGTCACACCTAGGATTTACCACGTTGCCGATGTCGCTACAGGCGCCGGATGTGCGTCATCAACAACGTGACCCCGACGATATTGTACTGCCCCGGCGCTTGGCCGGCTGCCCGAGCCGCTCGGATCCGTGCTCGTCAGTGGGGTGGCTCGAGCTCCTTCCGGACCCGGGGGTCACGTCGCTCTGAAGGGATGCTGGCGCTACGTGGGGGGTGATGTTTGGTGGGGAGGTTCACTGCAGGGGCTGCGGTTGTTTTGGGGTTAAGTTCGTGACGCCACCCATGGGTTGTGGTGAATGAGTGGGCACCACCGCTGCCGTTGACTAGGCTCCCTCGCGGACGGTGTTGTGGCAGCTTGGTGTTGATCCCCTCCGTGGGCAGGGGTTGGTGAACCCAGGGGTCCGATTAGGCGAGAGGTGCGGGCGGGATGGTGCGGTGCGATGCGCTGCCCGAGGGCACTGTTGTACTCACTATTATAAATACACCGGAGTCTCTGGTAAACCAAAAGGATGGTGGTCGGTGCCCGCAGCCGGCTGCGCTTTGCCCCTTACTCAGGTTGGTGGTCCCCGCCTTTCTCCTGCACCTCTGTAGTAGAATGCTGACTTCTTTCGCTTCAGCGACGGTAGTCCGCTCCCCGGCTAGTGGATGTCAGGGGAGCCCGTTTGCCCGCAGACGCTGGCCCTGTGGGATCTCTATGCCTGGGCGGTGGCTTTCTATCCCCCTCGTTGGGCTGTTGCCTTCAGTCGGGACTTGGGTGGGAAAGAACCTAAGGTCCAGACCCCAATCAGTGAATTCGACTCGGTCCAGTGGCTTCTGGGCCTCATACTGGGTCTGAGTACCCCTCCTGGTGCTCCGGTTTCCGTTTGGTTCCCCGGTTCGGTACCGGCGTGCAACTACCCTGTCCCGGTCCCTGACGGTTCCACCGGCTGTCTTCCCGGCTCCTGCAGAGGCGGCCACCACCGTCTGCCTCCTGGCCACAGGGTATCCCGGGCTCCTACCCAGATCCCTGACAGATGCTACTCCTCTCTACTCCACTTCACCTCCTCTCCTTCTCACTTCTCTAATGGGACTCTCTGTGTTTTCCCCCCTCAGGCTATCCAAGCTCCTCGGTGGGCGTGGCCAACCGCCTGGCCAATCGCCCCCGGGTGTGAACGTCAAGACCTGAGAGGGGTGACTCAGGGTTTTTAGGTTGGCTGCTGATACCTTTTTAGGGGCTGGTGTTTGTGCAGGGGGCCTACCTGTGACTACCTGGCTAGTCCAGGGCATCACACTCCCCCTTGGTTTAATGCAGACCGTCCGCAGGCTGCCCGACCACCACCGGTTTATTTTTAGTTTCTGCAAAAGATAAAACGGGGAAAACACAAGTACAAGTATACTAAACTTTTTACAATTCAAGCATGTTTTTGGAGAATCATCCCCTTACGTTACCTATAAAAAACAGTTTTATTAACGGGAACGGGACCGGGTCCTTCCAATTGCCCACTCAAGCAAACCTAAACCTTGATGCTGCCTCTAAAAATAGTCAGCTCAGCACCCCTTTTCCCCAGTCCAGGAACGGGTCACGGTCCGGGTATTGCCCTTGCGGGCCGGGTAAAAAGTTCCTTACCCAGTAGTCTCTCAGAGTCCCCATGTCCAGGGCACCCCTGGCCCGGAGGGTTGTCACCGGTTGCATTGGTGACGGGACCCCGGCCTCCTCTGCCGCAGGTCCTTCCTCCAACCAGCCTCTACGGAGACTGTAGGACGGAACAGGGTGGTCCGGGGATTATTTACAAACCCGAAAAGTTATTGGGTGGCCTGCAAGTTCTTGGCCATGTTCATTTTAAACGTGACATCAACGGGGTTCAAAAGGGTCCCAACGGGGACAACAACAACTGACGGGATAGCCGGGAAGCGCTACCTGTAACGTCCTGGATGTGGATTCACTTGGCCGTGCACCGGACTCCCCCAGAGAGGCAACCCAGAGCTAACCCCAATACATGGACTGTCCAAAGAGTCCAAAGGAAACCGTAGGCAGGCCGGATGACTGGAACCGGGTTCAGGTGCCAAGTAGAGACAACGGGCAGGATCCGGATCCAGACAAGATGTGCAGAGCGATGTACCAGGTAGAGTCGGGGATCGGTGACGGGTGCAGGCTGACGGAAGATGGTGGGATCCTCAGCAGACGGTCACCGGGACACTTCCTGGAGAACCAATAGTCAAGACCAGCGGACGGACTCTGCAGACGAGACAGTATTAATAACGAGACAAAGTACAAGGGGACCTGAGCACCCAGCAATAGAAACACGTTGATCAGGCGCCGCCCACCTGGAAAGGAAGTCTTATATACCCTGCACCTGTATCAGCCATATCCTGTTTCAGGAGTGTTGGGCCTATAAGACAAGGTGAGTGGGCGCGGCCCTGCCCTATACACATGCATGAGCCTAGGAGCCAGAGGCAAACACATGAGGCCGGGGACAGGACACAGGGGAGCACGAGCAGGAGCGGCGGCCGCGATCGGTGGGTACGTGGACCGGATCAGTGGGTAAGGAGTGGTGCCGTAATGGTGAGACAGGATCAGTGGGTAGGGAGCAGTGCCGTGACATAAAGACTGGATCAGTGGATAAGAAGTGGTGCCGGTACACCGGGAGCGTGACAGTACCCCCCCCCGCTCACGCCCTCCTCCCCGCGACTGGGTAAAGAAGTCACATAGAAGAGGGGCAGCAATGTTCCCCCGGGGTACCCAGGAGCGGGCTTCAGGGCCACAACCCACCCAATCGACAAGGAAGGACTGCTTACCCCGCACTCGCTTCATCGCCACTATACCTCTTACCGGACACCCCCTGTCATTAGCAACGGGAAGAGGAGGAGCACTGTCAGCAGAAGAGAGGGAACCAAGGACGGACGGCTCGGGTGTCCTGGTCCGGGCACAGGACGGACAAGCAGAGACAAAAGAGGTGACATCCTGACGAAGAGACGGCCACCAATGGTGCCGACTCATAGTGCTCAGAGTGTCCTTTCGACTGGCATGTTCGGTCGCTTCCGAAGAATGCCCCCACTGAAGAACCTCGAGTCTGTTGGTCTCCGTGACGAAGGTCTTCCCAGGAGGTGTCCATGCCAAGGTGGACGTAGCCACCGGGACAACTTCATTAGGAGCAATGCCGGACTGAGTTGTCTCTTCTTCTTGTTCCTGCGGCATGAAAGACTCCGGTACCAGAGACTGAGGAACAACGCTGGACTAAGTCGTCTCTTCTTCTTGTTCCTGCGGCATAAAAGACTCCGATGCCAGAGACTGAGGAACGAGTCGTAGACAGTTGTCGTGGCACAACGGGCCCCAACGAGTAATCGCGCCAGAGCGCCAACTGACAGGTTCATGGACTCGTAACCAAGGCAGACCCAGCAGGAGCGCATGAGCCATTCTCAGGATTACATATAGAGCAATCTTTTCGGTATGCAGAGTTCCACGGGTTTGGTTATAAACAAAACATGCTCGAATAAGGGTTTTCCATCCACGTAGGCGAGCCTGAGGGGTTTAGCAAGCGAGATGACAGGTATCCGATATCGGTCCACTGTAGCCTGTTGGATGAAATTGCCCGCTGCCCCCGAATCAATGTGAGCCTCTGCCGTGAACCGGGTCTTCTCCGTCGTCACCTGGACAGTCTGAGTAACTGGGACTGAGGGGGTTCCAGTACCTAGGGTGGCGTCTCCCACCAACCCTAGGACTTGGGGTCTTCCTGGTCTCTCAGGGCAAGAGTGAAGCAGGTGTGTACCGCTTGCACAGTAAAAGCACAGGCCCAGGGCGAGCCGCTTGGCTCAGCGTTGCTCGGCAAGTCCCAGACGGTCTATTTGCATAGGTTCGGGACTAGAATCACAGGATGGCAGTGGCGGGGGAACGGTAGACCTCTGCAGAGTGGAGGTGTGACGGATTGGTTGCCTCTCCCGGGATACTTCCTTGGATCGTTCCTGAAAACGAAGTTCAATCCGGGTCTCTAGAGAGACCAGAGCCTCCAAGGTACAAAGAACATCACGACCGGCTAATTCATCCTTGATGCGGCCAGAGAGGCCCTCCCAAAATGCTGTCGTCAATGCCTCGTTGTTCCATCCTAACTCAGAGGCAAGCGTACGGAACTGGATGGCGTACTTGTCAACCGTTAGGGTTCCTTGGCGTAGCCAGAGGAGCGAGGAGGTGACCGCGGTGGTGCGTCCTGGTTTATCGAAGGTGCTACGGAAGGCCTGAAGGAATTCCAGGATGTTGGTAGTCACTGGGTCCTCATTCTCCCACAAAGAATTTATCCAGGCCTATGCTTCGCCTTCCAGATGGGACATCAGAAAGTCCACCTTTGCTCGATCAGAGGCAAAGAGGTGTGGAACTCGAAATGTAGCGAGCATTGATTTAGAAAACCTCTACAGGTCTTGGGGTCCCCAGCATAACGAGGCGGAGCAGCTAGACGGAGTTGCGACGCGAGGAGGAAACAGATGCGGATGCAGTTGTTGTTTTTTGCGTCGATGAGGACATGGCTGCGGTCTGTAGCGTGTACAAACGGTGGTCCACAGACGTCAAGAAATTCAGTATGCGGGTTAGGGTCTCACGCTGTCGCACCGGTTCCTGGCGCAGTTCAGCCAGTTCAGACGTTTGTGCTCCGGCAGAATCCATGGCCTGATCAATCTGCAACGTCCTGGATGTGGATGCACTGGGCCGTGCACCGGACTCCCCCAGAGAGGCAAGCCGGAGCTAACCCCTATACAGGGACTGTCCGGTCACCCCGCCAGAGGGCCTAAATGCACAGCAGCAAGAACACGGGACGTACGAAGTCCAAGT
Source organism: Anomaloglossus baeobatrachus (assembly GCF_048569485.1). Taxonomy (NCBI): domain Eukaryota; kingdom Metazoa; phylum Chordata; class Amphibia; order Anura; family Aromobatidae; genus Anomaloglossus; species Anomaloglossus baeobatrachus. The sequence continues at coordinate 580,258,776 of NC_134358.1, read as the reverse complement.
CCTATAGAAGTCTGCACTGCAAGAGTCCAACGGAAACCGTAGGCAGGCCGGATGACTGGAACCGGGTTCAGGTGCCGAGTAGAGACAACGGGCAGGATCCGGATCCAGACAAGATGTGCAGAGCGATGTACCAGGTAGAGTCGGGGATCGGTGATGGGTGCAGGCTGACGGAAGATGGCGGGATCCTCAGCAGACGGTCACCGGGACACTTCCTGGAGAACCAATAGTCAAGACTAGCGGACGGACTCTGCAGACGAGACAGTGTTAACGAGACAAAGCACAAGGGGACCTGAGCACCCAGCAATAGAAACACGTTGATCAGGCGCTGCCCAGCTGGAAAGGGAAGTCTTATATACCCTGCACCTGTATCAGCCATATCCTGTTTCAGGAGTGTTGGGCCTATAAGACAAGGTGAGTGGGCGAGGCCCCGCCCTATACACATGCATGAGCCTAGGAGCCAGAGGCAAACACACGAGGCCAGAGACAGGACGCAGGTGAGCACGAGCGGGAGCGGCGGCCGCGATCAGTGGGTACGTGGACCGGAGCAGCGGGTAAAGAGTGGTGCCGTAATGGTGAGACCGGATCAGTGGGTAGGGAGCGGTGCTGTGACGTAAAGACTGGATCAGTGGGTAAGAAGTGGTGCCGGTACACCGGGAGCGTGACACTACCGCTTTACTCTTCATCTTGTGGTTAATCAGGTGAGAGTCTCGGATGATTGACATTCATTCATACAGTTATTTACACAATCAACATGTTGCACCCCTAGATGGCAGTTTCCCTGTACCTAAGCGTGGGCCTGCCTAGATTAGGGCGTGTGGACCTTCTGGGCCCAATGTTGTCAGGGGGAGGTAGCGGGATAGAGGGGACGACCAGTCCCTCTTCCCGTATATCAGGTATTGGGGGTAGAGACCTGCAGGGGCGAAGGATAGGTGCATCCCTGGGCACTTGTTCGGGTGTCTCACTGGCGGGCGTCTCCGTCTACCTTTCTTCCGCTGGTTGTGGGAACATTATCACGGGAACAATCACCGCGCCATTCTGCATAGGCCAGTCCGCTGGGAAATCACCCATCACAGTACGGATCACCTCTTTCTTCTCTTCTCTACTTGGCATGGGGGCAGGGGTCTCATCTACCAGCCTCAGGCGGTTCGGGCATCTCTTCAGGTGGTCCCTGGAGACGGTGGCCGTGGTCTTTCCCTGGTCGCGGCTGATCAGTTGGGTCTTCTCGTTCTCCCATCCGGTGGGCTGTATGACGTATGGGGTCCTTTCCCACTGATCGTCGAGCTTGTGCGTCCTTTGCTTGCGCTTCAGGAGCACATCCCCAGGTTCAAAGGGGGCAGCTTGAGCTCGCTTGTTGAATCGCTGTTCCTGCTTTTCTTGATTCTGGCGCAGGTTCCTCTCTACGTACTCCTGCATCCGTCGGTACTGCGCCTGCCGCTTGGCCTCCCAGTTGGCAGTGGAGGGCAGAGCCTCGGGCACTTCTATGTCCATTTCTAGGTCTACCGGCAGCCGCCCAAGTCGGGGCCCTCATCAGGTATGCAGGTGTGCACTTGGTGGAACTGCAGGGGATGTTGTTGTACATGTCGACCAAATTGGGCAGCTTCTCCGGCCACAGGTTTCTTTTCTCCAGCGGTAGTGTCTTGAGGAGGTTCAGGACTAGGTGGTTCTTTTTCTCGCACATCCCATTAGTTTGGGCATGGTAGGGTGTGGTGCGGATCTTCTTGCACCCATACAAGTGGCAGAACTCTTGGAACACCTCCGCCTCGAAGGCTGGACCCTGATCCGTGAGCACCCTTTCCGGTAGCCATGGGGCCGGCAGAAGTAGGCCTGAAAAGCTCTGGCGGCGGTGCGACCGGTTAAAGTCTTTGACAGGGACGACCACCATGAATCTTGAGTAGTTGTCCACGATAGTCAGGGCGTAAGTGTACCAACTCCATCTGCGCGTGAGCTTGACGTGGTCCAGGGCGACCAACTCTAGCGGCTGGTGGATAACAATTGGTTGTAATGTGGCCTTCTGGCTGGCTTCGTCCCGTCTTGTCAGTGTACAGGGACCACACTCTCGGCACCAGGCTTCCACGGACCCTCGCATTCCAATCCAGTAGAACCACTCCCTCAGCAGCATTTCCAGCTTTTTCCAGCCGAAGTGTCCTGCGCTATCATGGTAGGCCTGCAGGACCTTGGGCACACAGGCCTGGGGTACCACCAACTGGCAAACCTTCTCATGGGTTTTCGGGTTGATCCACTCCCTATACAGCTTCCCTTGGTGCAGGTACAGGCGGTCTCTCTCCTTCCACAGCCGCTGAGCTTCAGAGGGGGCCGCGCATTCTGGGAGAGCCCTGTGCAATCATGGTTTTGACCAACTGGACGGCAGGCTCCTGGTCTTGAGCTTCTTGCCACCCTTGGCTGGGCAGCGAATCGAGGTTCACCTGCTATTGGCTAACACATGGCTTCTCACCCCGCGGCCGATGGAATGCGGGTAGCTCAATTTCCTCCAGGCTGTCATCCTCCATCCCTTCGACAGGCAGGTGCGGCATCCGAGACAGCGCAACAGCGTTGGTGTTCTTGCGGCCAGCCCTGTACTTGATAGTGAAATCATAATTGGACAGTCGAGCCATCCACCGCTGCTCCAGAGCGCCCAGCTTGGCCGTATCCAGATGTGTCAACGGATTGTTGTCCGTGTAGTCAGTGAACTTTGCCGCCGCGAGGTAATGCTTAAACCTTTCGGTTATCGCCCACACAAGGGCTAAAAACTCGAGTTTGAAGGAACTGTAATTCTCAGGGTTCCTTTCTGTTGGCCGGAGTTTTCGGCTGGCGTAGGCGATCACCTTCTCCTTCCCGTCCTGGACCTGGGACAAGACCGTACCCAGGCCCACATTGTTGGCATCAGTATAGAGAACGAACAGGAGGCCGTAGTCAGGGTACGCCAGGATTTCTTCTCCCGTCAAGGCCGACCTCAGCTGCCGGAAGGACTCTTCGTGCTTTTCGCCCCAGACAAACGGGGGTCCAGGGGACCTACCATTCTTGGTCTCTCCCACGAGGAGGTCTTGCATGGGTGTGGCCATCTTGGTGCACCCCTTGATAAAACGGCGATAGTAGCCCACCAGGCCGAGGAACTGCCTCACCTCTTTCACCGTGGTTGAGCGCGGCCAGCTCTGGATCGCGGTAATCTTCTTGGGGTCCGGGGCTACGCCTTCCGCACTCACCATCTGCCCGAGGTATTGCACTTTAGGTTTCAGCAGATGGCACTTGGAGGACTTCAACTTCATCCCGTACTTAGAGAGGGCCGCGAACACTTCTGCCAGGTGCTCCTGGTGAGCCTCGCACTGATAGTGTGCTGGTGGGATCGGCCTGTACCTCTCTCTAATGGGTGGGTGTGTACCCGTGGGGATATGGTGTTGAACCCCCTTAATCCTCCTGAAGTCTAGCGGGTGTTTGCTGAAAACCCGCCCATGCTCTTGCACTACCTTGTATACCACCTCCTTGTGGTACACGGGTGTAGACTCGGTGCCGACATGCAACTCCCGGCACCACTCCTCTAGCTGCACGGGTGGAGTGTCACTACTCACACTGGGCGTAGGGGTGGTGGGGATGGTTTCGTGGATGGCGTGGGTGTCTATGGTGAACAACTTGGCTATGGTGGCGTAGCGGGGGAGTCTAACCTCTTCCTCTCCGCAATTGAACACTCTCACGTGCACTCTCCCCTTTTTGACGTCAATCAACCCCCTGGCTGCCATTACTGTGGGCCAGTGTTCCGAAGGCGAAGGTTCTACCATCGCCGGGTAATCCCGTCCCTGGGGGCTTACTGCTGCCCTGCACCAAATCATCATTTCGCTCCTTGGCTCGGATCTCACGTTGCAATGCTCTCTGCCGACCCCCTCCTGCAGTGGCAGACAGCTGCTGCAACAGGCTCAACACTTCTCCCATACAGTGCTCAATCACGTTGGTCCCAAGGACCACTTTCGGGTTACGGTCACTGGACTCAGTCAGCACCACAATCATCCCTTGACGTTTTCGCTCCGTCCGCCCCACAGTCAGGGTCACCTCCTTGAATCCCACCTAGGTCATAGGGAGTCCATTAGCCGCAATAATAGTCACAAGTCACAAGACAAGTTCACTATCGGCCCAGTATCGCTGGTATAACGTATAGGGCATGGTCGTTACCTGAGATACAGTGTCCAGCAGTGCCATGGTCGGGACGCCATCCACCGCCAAGGAGATGATGGGGTGGCCTCCAACGTACCGGTCCCGCCAATCAGTCGGGCCGTGAGGGTCTACTCCTGAGGACTGGCCCTTGGTCTCAGGGGTTGCTCGTTTAACGGGCATCGCCTAGCATAATGGCCAGGTTTGTTGCACCTGTAGCAGACAGGAGGACCATACCTTGGGTCGTTGTTTTTCCTCCGCTGCATCCAAGGGACGTCCTCCGGGCTGTCGGCGAGCTGGATCTTCTCCAGGGGCTTGGCTTTCGTTGGTACCTGGAGTGCGGCGAGGATCCGGGTGAGGTATTCGTTCATGCGTCGGACCTGTGAAGCCAGTTCCTCCATTGTCCTGACGGGTGCAGCAGGAGCCGGTAGGGCCAAAAGAGGGGGCGCTACCGAGACAGAAGCAGTGTCGACCGGCCAAGGAGTCACGTCAGGGACGCCGGCGTCTGGGGCTTGTAGGGCCTTGATGGCCCGCTCTTTCAGTACTGCAAAGTCCAGGTCGGCATGCTCCAGAGTCCACAACTGCAGCTGTTTGCGTTCTTCAGCGGACCCCAGTCCCTGCATGAACTGCTCCACTAGCATCTTGTTGCTGTCGGCCTCATTGATGGCGTTCACCCGCTTTAACGTACGGAGGGCCGTCTGCAGGCGCAGCGCATAGTCTCTTATGCTGTCCGCAGGTCGTTGCCGACATTGATAAAACTGCATTCACAGCCCAGCTTCAGTGTGGGTTTCAAAGGCAGTCTGTAGCTTCTCGAAAATAGTGGTCACCGAGGCCCGGTCCGCGTCTGTCCAGGTCTCCGTCTCCTGCTCGGCCGCGCCGGTCAGCTGCCCTAGCACTACCGTCGCACGCTGTCTGCCAGTTATGGCATACAAATCAAGAATCGTGCATATCTTTTTCTGGAACACCTGCAAAGCATCAGGCTTCCCATCGTACTGGGGTAGCCAGACAGCACTGGGCACGTAGGGCAAGGAGATTGGCATTACCTGAGCGACCGCCGGACCCGCGGCCTCCCCCACTCGTGCAACCGGAGCAGGGACCGCCACATTCCCACCATCGGGCACCGCCGCTCCAGCGACCGGCGCCCCTCCGTCACCCACATTAGGCGCGGACATCTTCTCTCCATTCCCCCTTGGTCTTTTCGGGGCAGTCCGCTTTCTTTCTGCCCCGCTCTGTTCCCAAGGGGCGGGGCTCTACTCTCCCGCTCTTTTCGCGGAGAAGACGGCTTTGGCAGGAAACTTCGCGCCCAAAGATGGCGGATTCTGCGATTTTTCAGCGGGCGGCCGCTGACGTCGGACTCAAGGCGCACTTCCACCGGTAAGTGGATGGGTTCAATCCTGTTTGTGATGCCAGAAGAGTCGATGTGTACCGCCCCGGGGCTCGGTTGGCTGCCGAGCCGCTCGGATCCATGCTCGTCGGTGGGTGGCTCGACCTCCTCCCGGACCCGGGGGTCACGTCACTCTGAAGGGATGCTGGCGCTACGTGGGGGGTGGTGTTCGGTGGGGAGGTTCACGGCCGGGGCCGCGGTTGTTTGGGGGTTAAGTTCGTGACGCCACCCACGGGTTGTGGTGAGTGAGTGGGCACCACCGCTGCCATTGACTAGGCTCCCGGGGACGGTGTTGTGCAGCTTGGTGTTGATCCCCTCCGTGGGCAGGGGTTGGTGGCCCCGGGGGTCCGATTGGGCGAGAGGTGCAGGCGGGATGGTGCGGTGCGATGCGCTGCCCGAGGACACTGTTGTACTCACTATTATAAATACACCGGAGTCTCTGGTGGATGGTGGTCGGTGCCCGCAGCCGGCTGCGCTTTGCCCCTTACTCAGGTTGGTGGTTCCCGCCTTTCTCCTGCACCTCTGTAGTAGAATGCTGACTTCCTTCACTTCAGCGACGGGAGACTGCTCCCCGGCTAGTGGATTTCGGGGGAGCCCGTTTGCCCGCAGACGCTGGCCCGTGGGATCTCTATGCCTGGGCAGTGGCTTTCTATCCCCCTCGTTGGGCTGTTGCCTTCAGTCGGGACTTGGATGGGAAAGAACCTAAGGTACAGACCCCAATCAGTGAATTTGACTCAGTCCAGTGGCTTCTGGGCCTCGTACTGGGTCTGAGTACCCCTCCTGGTGCTCCGGTTTCCGTTCGGTTCCCTGGTTCGGTACCGGCGGGCCACTACCCTGTCCCGGTCCCTGACGGTTCCACCGGCTGTCTTCCCGGCTCCTGCAGGCGGCCACCACCGTCTGCCTCCTGGCCACAGGGTATCCGGGCTCCTACCCAGATCCCTGACAGATGCTACTCCTCTCTACTCCACTTCACCTCCTCTCCTTCTCACTTCCCTAACGGGACTCTCTGTGTTTTCCCCCCTCAGGCTATCCGAGCTTCTCGGTGGGCGTGGCCAACTGCCTGGCTCCGCCTCCGGGTGTGAACGTCAAGACCTGAGAGGGGTGACTCAGGGTTTTTAGGTTGGCTGCTGATACCTTTTTAGGGGCTGGTGTTTGTGCAGGGGGCCTACCTGTGACTACCTGGCTAGTCCAGGGCGTCACAATATATCGGTAGCGATGTCGCAACGTGTAAAGCCCCCACAAAGGGTCACATCGGAGGTATGCTGACCCTTCATACTTCCTTATAGTTAAGTTCCGGCCGGTACGGTTCCCAGGGAACAGGTTAAAATTTGGAAGGGACAGCACTGTGACAAGTGTCAGCCCCGAGTCTGAGGGGTGCAACTCAGGGTGGTTTTCAGGTGCTGTCCAGTGGGTTTAGGCCATTCAGGATCTCTTCAGGGTAAAGGTTACGGTTATGACGGTTATCATTTTTGAGTTTGTTCTTGTAGTTAATAAAGGCTGCTGTGGCCGTATATTTCCATCGTCACTCAGCTGGTTGGTGGTTATTGAGTGTGGGACACTTTACAATACCCTAGTCAAGCATTGGTGACCTCAATATTGCAAAAAGCCCTGGATGCCCACGGAAGACAACAGTGGTGGATGCGCGCAGAATAATTACCATGGTCAAGAGAAGACCCTTCTCAACATTCACCCAAGTGACCAACACTCTCCAGAATGCAGACGTCTCAGTATCCAAGTCTACCATAAAGAGGGAAGATACAGAGGGTTCACCGCGCGGGGCAAGACACTGATGAGCCTCAAGAAGAAGAAGGCGATAATGAACTTTACTAAAACAAAAATCTTAAAAAACAAGCACACGTCAGGAAGAACATTCAGAAGCTCCAAGATCAACCTCTACCAGAACGATGGAAAGATAAAAATATGGTGAAGGCGCGGTACAGCTCATGATCCACAGCACACCACATCATCTGTAACACACGGCGGAGGCAGTGTGATGGCCGGGCATGGTACAGCTCATGATCCACAGCACACCACATCATCTGTAACACACGGCGGAGGCAGTGTGATGGCCGGGCATGGTACAGCTCATGATACAAGACACACCACATCATCTGTAACACACGGCGGAGGCAGTGTGATGGCCGGGCATGGTACAGCTCATGATACAAGACACACCACATCATCTGTAACACACGGTGGAGGCAGTGTGATGGCCGGGCATGATACAGCTCATGATACAAGACACACCACATCATCTGTAACACACGGCGGAGGCAGTGTGATGGCCGGGCATGGTACAGCTCATGATCCAAGACACACCACATCATCTGTAACACACGGCGGAGGCAGTGTGATGGCCGGGCATGGTACAGCTCATGATCCAAGGCACACCACATCATCTGTAACACACGGTGGAGGCAGTGTGATGGCCGGGCATGGTACAGCTCATGATCCAAGGCACACCACATCATCTGTAACACACGGCGGAGGCAGTGTGATGGCCGGGCATGGTACAGCTCATGATCCAAGACACACCACATCATCTGTAACACACGGTGGAGGCAGTGTGATGGCCGGGCATGGTACAGCTCATGATACAAGACACACCACATCATCTGTAACACACGGCGGAGGCAGTGTGATGGCCGGGCATGGTACAGCTCATGATCCATAGCACACCACATCATCTGTAACACACGGCGGAGGCAGTGTGCTGGTCGGGCATGATACAGCTCATGATACAAGACACACCACATCATCTGTAACACACGGCGGAGGCAGTGTGATGGCCGGGCATGGTACAGCTCATGATACAAGACACAGCACATCATCTGTAACACACGGCGGAGGCAGTGTGATGGCCGGGCATGGTACAGCTCATGATACAAGACACACCACATCATCTGTAACACACGGCGGAGGCAGTGTGATGGCCGGGCATGGTACAGCTCATGATACAAGGCACACCACATCATCTGTAACACACGGCGGAGGCAGTGTGATGGCCGGGCATGGTACAGCTCATGATCCAAGGCACACCACATCATCTGTAACACACGGCGGAGGCAGTGTGATGGCCGGGCATGGTACAGCTCATGATCCAAGACACACCACATCATCTGTAACACACGGCGGAGGCAGTGTGATGGCCGGGCATGGTACAGCTCATGATACAAGACACACCACATCATCTGTAACACACGGCGGAGGCAGTGTGATGGCCGGGCATGGTACAGCTCATGATCCATAGCACACCACATCATCTATAACACACGGCGGAGGCAGTGTGCTGGTCGGGCATGGTACAGCTCATGATACAAGACACACCACATCATCTGTAACACACGGCGGAGGCAGTGTGATGGCCGGGCATGGTACAGCTCATGATACAAGACACACCACATCATCTGTAACACACGGCGGAGGCAGTGTGATGGCCGGGCATGGTACAGCTCATGATCCAAGACACACCACATCATCTGTAACACACGGCGGAGGCAGTGTGATGGCCGGGCATGGTACAGCTCATGATCCAAGACACACCACATCATCTGTAACACACGGCGGAGGCAGTGTGATGGCCGGGCATGGTACAGCTCATGATACAAGACACACCACATCATCTGTAACACACGGCGGAGGCAGTGTGATGGCCGGGCATGGTACAGCTCATGATACAAGACACAGCACATCATCTGTAACACACAGCGGAGGCAGTGTGATGGCCGGGCATGGTACAGCTCATGATCCAAGACACACCACATCATCTGTAACACACGGCGGAGGCAGTGTGATGGCCGGGCATGGTACAGCTCATGATCCAAGACACACCACATCATCTGTAACACACGGCGGAGGCAGTGTGATGGCCGGGCATGGTACAGCTCATGATTCAAGACACACCACATCATCTGTAACACACGGTGGAGGCAGTGTGATGGCCGGGCATGGTACAGCTCATGATCCAAGACACACCACATCATCTGTAACACACGGCGGAGGCAGTGTGATGGCCGGGCATGGTACAGCTCATGATACAAGACACACCACATCATCTGTAACACACGGCGGAGGCAGTGTGATGGCCGGGCATGGTACAGCTCATAATCCAAGACACACCACATCATCTGTAACACACGGCGGAGGCAGTGTGATGGCCGGGCATGGTACAGCTCATGATCCAAGACACACCACATCATCTGTAACACACGGTGGAGGCAGTGTGATGGCCGGGCATGGTACAGCTCATGATCCAAAGCACACCACATCATCTGTAACACACGGCGGAGGCAGTGTGATGGCCGGGCATGATACAGGTCATGATCCAAGACACACCACATCATCTGTAACACACGGCGGAGGCAGTGTGATGGCCGGGCATGGTACAGCTCATGATCCAAGACACACCACATCATCTGTAACACACGGTGGAGGCAGTGTGATGGCCGGGCATGGTACAGCTAATGATACAAGGCACACCACATCATCTGTAACACACGGCGGAGGCAGTGTGATGGCCGGGCATGGTACAGCTAATGATACAAGGCACACCACATCATCTGTAACACACGGCGGAGGCAGTGTGATGGCCGGGCATGGTACAGCTCATGATCCAAAGCACACCACATCATCTGTAACACACGGCGGAGGCAGAGTGATGGCCGGGCATGGTACAGCTCATGATCCAAGACACACCACATCATCTGTAACACACGGCGGAGGCAGTGTGATGGCCGGGCATGGTACAGCTCATGATACAAGGCACACCACATCATCTGTAACACACGGCGGAGGCAGTGTGATGGCCGGGCATGGTACAGTTCATGATCCACAGCACACCACATCATCTGTAACACACGGCGGAGGCAGAGTGATGGCCGGGCATGGTACAGCTCATGATCCAAGACACACCACATCATCTGTAACACACGGCGGAGGCAGTGTGATGGCCGGGCATGGTACAGCTCATGATACAAGGCACACCACATCATCTGTAACACACGGCGGAGGCAGTGTGATGGCCGGGCATGGTACAGCTCATGATACAAGACACACCACATCATCTGTAACACACGGTGGAGGCAGTGTGATGGCCGGGCATGATACAGCTCATGATACAAGACACAGCACATCATCTGTAACACACGGCGGAGGCAGTGTGATGGCCGGGCATGGTACAGCTCATGATCCAAGACACACCACATCATCTGTAACACACGGCGGAGGCAGTGTGATGGCCGGGCATGGTACAGCTCATGATCCAAGACACACCACATCATCTGTAACACACGGTGGAGGCAGTGTGATGGCCGGGCATGGTACAGCTCATGATCCAAGACACACCACATCATCTGTAACACACGGCGGAGGCAGTGTGATGGCCGGGCATGGTACAGCTCATGATCCAAGGCACACCACATCATCTGTAACACACGGTGGAGGCAGTGTGATGGCCGGGCATGGTACAGCTCATGATCCAAGACACACCACATCATCTGTAACACACGGAGGAGGCAGTGTGATGGCCGGGCATGGTACAGCTCATGATCCAAGACACACCACATCATCTGTAACACACGGCGGAGGCAGTGTGATGGCCGGGCATGGTACAGTTCATGATCCACAGCACACCACATCATCTGTAACACACGGCGGAGGCAGAGTGATGGCCGGGCATGGTACAGCTCATGATCCAAGACACACCACATCATCTGTAACACACGGCGGAGGCAGTGTGATGGCCGGGCATGGTACAGCTCATGATACAAGACACCCCACATCATCTGTAACACACGGCGGAGGCAGTGTGATGGCCGGGCATGGTACAGCTCATGATCCAAGACACACCACATCATCTGTAACACACGGTGGAGGCAGTGTGATGGCCGGGCATGGTACAGCTCATGATCCAAGACACAGCACATCATCTGTAACACACGGTGGAGGCAGTGTGATGGCCGGGCATGGTACAGCTCATGATCCAAGACACACCACATCATCTGTAACACACGGTGGAGGCAGTGTGATGGCCGGGCATGGTACAGCTCATGATCCAAGACACACCACATCATCTGTAACACACGGTGGAGGCAGAGTGATGGCCGGGCATGGTACAGCTCATGATCCAAGGCACACCACATCATCTGTAACACTCGGCGGAGGCAGTGTGATGGCCGGGCATGATACAGCTCATGATCCAAGACACACCACATCATCTGTAACACACGGCGGAGGCAGTGTGATGGCCGGGCATGGTACAGCTCATGATCCAAGACACACCACATCATCTGTAACACACGGCGGAGGCAGTGTGATGGCCGGGCATGGTACAGCTCATGATCCAAGACACACCACATCATCTGTAACACACGGCGGAGGCAGTGTGATGGCCGGACATGGTACAGCTCATGATACAAGACACACCACATCATCTGTAACACACGGCGGAGGCAGTGTGATGGCCGGGCATGGTACAGCTCATGATACAAGACACACCACATCATCTGTAACACACGGCGGAGGCAGTGTGGTGGCCGGGCATGGTACAGCTCATGATCCAAGACACACCACATCATCTGTAACACACGGTGGAGGCAGTGTGATGGCCGGACATGGTACAGCTCATGATACAAGGCACACCACATCATCTGTAACACACGGCGGAGGCAGTGTGATGGCCGGGCATGGTACAGCTCATGATCCATAGCACACCACATCATCTGTAACACACGGCGGAGGCAGTGTGCTGGCCGGGCATGGTACAGCTCATGATCCACAGCACACCACATCATCTGTAACACACGGCGGAGGCAGTGTGATGGCCGGGCATGGTACAGCTCATGATCCAAGGCACACCACATCATCTGTAACACACGGCGGAGGCAGTGTGCTGGTCGGGCATGGTACAGCTCATGATCCACAGCACACCACATCATCTGTAACACACGGCGGAGGCAGTGTGATGGCCGGGCATGGTACAGCTCATGATCCACAGCACACCACATCATCTGTAACACACGGCGGAGGCAGTGTGATGGCCGGGCATGGTACAGCTCATGATCCAAGGCACACCACATCATCTGTAACACACGGCGGAGGCAGTGTGCTGGTCGGGCATGGTACAGCTCATGATCCACAGCACACCACATCATCTGTAACACACGGCGGAGGCAGTGTGATGGCCGGGCATGGTACAGCTCATGATCCAAGGCACACCACATCATCTGTAACACACGGCGGAGGCAGTGTGATGGCCGGGCATGGTACAGGTCATGATCCAAGACACACCACATCATCTGTAACACATGGCGGAGGCAGTGTGATGGCCGGGCATGGTACAGCTCATGATCCAAGACACACCACATCATCTGTAACACACGGCGGAGGCAGTGTGATGGCCGGGCATGGTACAGCTCATGATCCAAGGCACACCACATCATCTGTAACACACGGCGGAGGCAGTGTGATGGCCGGGCATGGTACAGCTCATGATCCAAGACACACCACATCATCTGTAACACACGGCGGAGGCAGTGTGATGGCCGGGCATGGTACAGCTCATGATCCACAGCACACCACATCATCTGTAACACACGGCGGAGGCAGTGTGATGGCCGGGCATGGTACAGCTCATGATACAAGACACACCACATCATCTGTAACACACGGCGGAGGCAGTGTGATGGCCGGGCATGGTACAGCTCATGATCCAAGACACACCACATCATCTGTAACACACGGTGGAGGCAGTGTGATGGCCGGGAATGGTACAGCTCATGATACAAGACACACCACATCATCTGTAACACACGGCGGAGGCAGTGTGATGGCCGGGCATGGTACAGCTCATGATCCAAAGCACACCACATCATCTGTAACACACGGCGGAGGCAGTGTGATGGCCGGGCATGGTACAGCTCATGATACAAGACACACCACATCATCTGTAACACACGGCGGAGGCAGTGTGATGGCCGGGCATGATACAGCTCATGATACAAGACACACCACATCATCTGTAACACACGGCGGAGGCAGTGTGATGGCCGGGCATGGTACAGCTCATGATACAAGACACACCACATCATCTGTAACACACGGCGGAGGCAGTGTGATGGCCGGGCATGGTACAGCTCATGATCCAAAGCACACCACATCATCTGTAACACACGGCGGAGGCAGTGTGATGGCCGGGCATGGTACAGCTCATGATCCAAGACACACCACATCATCTGTAACACACGGCGGAGGCAGAGTGATGGCCGGGCATGGTACAGCTCATGATCCAAGACACACCACATCATATGTAACACACGGTGGAGGCAGAGTGATGGCCGGGCATGGTACAGCTCATGATACAAGACACACCACATCATCTGTAACACACGGCGGAGGCAGTGTGATGGCCGGGCATGGTACAGCTCATGATACAAGACACACCACATCATCTGTAACACACGGCGGAGGCAGAGTGATGGCCGGGCATGGTACAGCTCATGATACAAGACACACCACATCATCTGTAACACACGGCGGAGGCAGTGTGATGGCCGGGCATGGTACAGCTCATGATCCAAGACACACCACATCATCTGTAACACACGGCGGAGGCAGTGTGATGGCCGGACATGGTACAGCTCATGATACAAGACACACCACATCATCTGTAACACACGGCGGAGGCAGTGTGATGGCCGGGCATGGTACAGCTCATGATACAAGACACACCACATCATCTGTAACACACGGCGGAGGCAGTGTGATGGCCGGGCATGGTACAGCTCCTGATCCAAGACACACCACATCATCTGTAACACACGGCGGAGGCAGTGTGATGGCCGGGCATGGTACAGCTCATGATCCAAGACACACCACATCATCTGTAACACACGGCGGAGGCAGTGTGATGGTCGGGCATGGTACAGCTCATGATCCAAGACACACCACATCATCTGTAACACACGGCGGAGGCAGTGTGATGGCCAGGCATGGTACAGCTCATGATCCAAGACACACCACATCATCTGTAACACACGGCGGAGGCAGTGTGATGGCCGAGCATGATACAGCTCATGATCCAAGACACACCACATCATCTGTAACACACGGCGGAGGCAGTGTGATGGCCGAGCATGATACAGCTCATGATCCAAGACACACCACATCATCTGTAACACACGGCGGAGGCAGTGTGATGGCCGGGCATGGTACAGCTCATGATCCAAGACACACCACATCATCTGTAACACACGGCGGAGGCAGTGTGATGGCCGGGCATGGTACAGCTCATGATACAAGACACACCACATCATCTGTAACACACGGTGGAGGCAGTGTGATGGCCGGGCATGGTACAGCTCATGATACAAGACACACCACATCATCTGTAACACACGGCGGAGGCAGTGTGATGGCCGGGCATGGTACAGCTCATGATCCAAGGCACACCACATCATCTGTAACACACGGCGGAGGCAGTGTGATGGCCGGACATGGTACAGCTCATGATCCAAGGCACACCACATCATCTGTAACACACGGCGGAGGCAGTGTGATGGCCGGGCATGGTACAGCTCATGATCCAAGACACACCACATCATCTGTAACACACGGCGGAGGCAGTGTGATGGCCGGGCATGGTACAGCTCATGATACAAGACACACCACATCATCTGTAACACACGGTGGAGGCAGTGTGATGGCCGGGCATGGTACAGCTCATGATCCAAGACACACCACATCATCTGTAACACACGGCGGAGGCAGTGTGATGGCCGGGCATGGTACAGCTCATGATCCAAGACACACCACATCATCTGTAACACACGGTGGAGGCAGTGTGATGGCCGGGCATGGTACAGCTCATGATACAAGACACACCACATCATCTGTAACACACGGCGGAGGCAGTGTGATGGCCGGGCATGGTACAGCTCATGATCCAAGGCACACCACATCATCTGTAACACACGGCGGAGGCAGTGTGATGGCCGGGCATGATACAGCTCATGATACAAGGCACACCACATCATCTGTAACACACGGCGGAGGCAGTGTGATGGCCGGGCATGGTACAGCTCATGATCCAAGGCACACCACATCATCTGTAACACACGGCGGAGGCAGTGTGATGGCCGGGCATGGTACAGCTCATGATCCAAGGCACACCACATCATCTGTAACACACGGCGGAGGCAGTGTGATGGCCGGGCATGGTACAGCTCATGATACAAGACACACCACATCATCTGTAACACACGGCGGAGGCAGTGTGATGGCCGGGCATGGTACAGCTCATGATCCAAGGCACACCACATCATCTGTAACACACGGCGGAGGCAGTGTGATGGCCGGGCATGGTACAGCTCATGATCCAAGGCACACCACATCATCTGTAATACACGGCGGAGGCAGTGTGATGGCCGGGCATGGTACAGCTCATGATACAAGACACATCACATCATCTGTAACACACGGCGGAGGCAGAGTGCTGGCCGGGCATGGTACAGCTCATGATACAAGACACACCACATCATCTGTAACACACGGCGGAGGCAGTGTGATGGCCGGGCATGGTACAGCTCATGATACAAGACACACCACATCATCTGTAACACACGGCGGAGGCAGTGTGATGGCCGGGCATGGTACAGCTCATGATCCAAAGCACACCACATCATCTGTAACACACGGCGGAGGCAGTGTGATGGCCGGGCATGGTACAGCTCATGATCCAAGACACACCACATCATCTGTAACACACGGCGGAGGCAGTGTGATGGCCGGGCATGGTACAGCTCCTGATCCAAGGCACACCACATCATCTGTAACACACGGCGGAGGCAGAGTGATGGCCGGGCATGGTACAGCTCATGATACAAGACACACCACATCATCTGTAACACACGGCGGAGGCAGAGTGATGGCCGGGCATGGTACAGCTCATGATACAAGACACACCACATCATCTGTAACACACGGCGGAGGCAGTGTGATGGCCGGGCATGGTACAGCTCATGATCCAAGACACACCACATCATCTGTAACACACGGCGGAGGCAGTGTGATGGCCGGACATGGTACAGCTCATGATACAAGACACACCACATCATCTGTAACACACGGCGGAGGCAGTGTGATGGCCGGGCATGGTACAGCTCATGATACAAGACACACCACATCATCTGTAACACACGGCGGAGGCAGTGTGATGGCCGGGCATGGTACAGCTCCTGATCCAAGACACACCACATCATCTGTAACACACGGCGGAGGCAGTGTGATGGCCGGGCATGGTACAGCTCATGATCCAAGACACACCACATCATCTGTAACACACGGCGGAGGCAGTGTGATGGTCGGGCATGGTACAGCTCATGATCCAAGACACACCACATCATCTGTAACACACGGCGGAGGCAGTGTGATGGCCAGGCATGGTACAGCTCATGATCCAAGACACACCACATCATCTGTAACACACGGCGGAGGCAGTGTGATGGCCGAGCATGATACAGCTCATGATCCAAGACACACCACATCATCTGTAACACACGGCGGAGGCAGTGTGATGGCCGAGCATGATACAGCTCATGATCCAAGACACACCACATCATCTGTAACACACGGCGGAGGCAGTGTGATGGCCGGGCATGGTACAGCTCATGATCCAAGACACACCAC
Organism: Anomaloglossus baeobatrachus; assembly: GCF_048569485.1. Classification (NCBI taxonomy): domain Eukaryota; kingdom Metazoa; phylum Chordata; class Amphibia; order Anura; family Aromobatidae; genus Anomaloglossus; species Anomaloglossus baeobatrachus. The sequence continues at coordinate 580,241,573 of NC_134358.1, read as the reverse complement.
ATCATCTGTAACACACGGCGGAGGCAGTGTGATGGCCGGGCATGGTACAGCTCATGATACAAGACACACCACATCATCTGTAACACACGGTGGAGGCAGTGTGATGGCCGGGCATGGTACAGCTCATGATACAAGACACACCACATCATCTGTAACACACGGCGGAGGCAGTGTGATGGCCGGGCATGGTACAGCTCATGATCCAAGGCACACCACATCATCTGTAACACACGGCGGAGGCAGTGTGATGGCCGGACATGGTACAGCTCATGATCCAAGGCACACCACATCATCTGTAACACACGGCGGAGGCAGTGTGATGGCCGGGCATGGTACAGCTCATGATCCAAGACACACCACATCATCTGTAACACACGGCGGAGGCAGTGTGATGGCCGGGCATGGTACAGCTCATGATACAAGACACACCACATCATCTGTAACACACGGTGGAGGCAGTGTGATGGCCGGGCATGGTACAGCTCATGATCCAAGACACACCACATCATCTGTAACACACGGCGGAGGCAGTGTGATGGCCGGGCATGGTACAGCTCATGATCCAAGACACACCACATCATCTGTAACACACGGTGGAGGCAGTGTGATGGCCGGGCATGGTACAGCTCATGATACAAGACACACCACATCATCTGTAACACACGGCGGAGGCAGTGTGATGGCCGGGCATGGTACAGCTCATGATCCAAGGCACACCACATCATCTGTAACACACGGCGGAGGCAGTGTGATGGCCGGGCATGATACAGCTCATGATACAAGGCACACCACATCATCTGTAACACACGGCGGAGGCAGTGTGATGGCCGGGCATGGTACAGCTCATGATCCAAGGCACACCACATCATCTGTAACACACGGCGGAGGCAGTGTGATGGCCGGGCATGGTACAGCTCATGATCCAAGGCACACCACATCATCTGTAACACACGGCGGAGGCAGTGTGATGGCCGGGCATGGTACAGCTCATGATACAAGACACACCACATCATCTGTAACACACGGCGGAGGCAGTGTGATGGCCGGGCATGGTACAGCTCATGATCCAAGGCACACCACATCATCTGTAACACACGGCGGAGGCAGTGTGATGGCCGGGCATGGTACAGCTCATGATCCAAGGCACACCACATCATCTGTAATACACGGCGGAGGCAGTGTGATGGCCGGGCATGGTACAGCTCATGATACAAGACACACCACATCATCTGTAACACACGGCGGAGGCAGAGTGCTGGCCGGGCATGGTACAGCTCATGATACAAGACACACCACATCATCTGTAACACACGGCGGAGGCAGTGTGATGGCCGGGCATGGTACAGCTCATGATACAAGACACACCACATCATCTGTAACACACGGTGGAGGCAGTGTGATGGCCGGGCATGGTACAGCTCATCATACAAGACACACCACATCATCTGTAACACACGGCGGAGGCAGTGTGATGGCAGGGCATGGTACAGCTCATGATCCAAGGCACACCACATCATCTGTAACACACGGCGGAGGCAGTGTGCTGGCCGGGCATGGTACAGCTCATGATCCAAGGCACACCACATCATCTGTAACACACGGCGGAGGCAGTGTGATGGCCGGGCATGGTACAGCTCATGATCCAAGACACACCACATCATCTGTAATACACGGCGGAGGCAGTGTGATGGCCGGGCATGGTACAGCTCATGATCCAAGGCACACCACATCATCTGTAACACACGGCGGAGGCAGTGTGATGGCCGGGCATGGTACAGCTCATGATCCAAAGCACACCACATCATCTGTAACACACAGCGGAGGCAGTGTGATGGCCGGACATGGTACAGCTCATGATACAAGACACACCACATCATCTGTAACACACGGCGGAGGCAGTGTGATGGCCGGACATGGTACAGCTCATGATACAAGACACACCACATCATCTGTAACACACGGCGGAGGCAGTGTGATGGCCGGGCATGGTACAGCTCATGATCCACAGCACACCACATCATCTGTAACACACGGCGGAGGCAGTGTGATGGCCGGGCATGATACAGGTCATGATCCAAGACACAGCACATCATCTGTAACACATGGCGGAGGCAGTGTGATGGCCGGGCATGATACAGGTCATGATCCAAGACACAGCACATCATCTGTAACACACGGCGGAGGCAGTGTGATGGCCGGGCATGGTACAGCTCATGATACAAGACACACCACATCATCTGTAACACACGGCGGAGGCAGTGTGATGGCCGGGCATGGTACAGCTCATGATCCAAGGCACACCACATCATCTGTAACACACGGCGGAGGCAGTGTGCTGGCCGGGCATGGTACAGCTCATGATACAAGACACACCACATCATCTGTAACACACGGCGGAGGCAGTGTGATGGCCGGGCATTGTACAGCTCATGATACAAGACACAGCACATCATCTGTAACACACGGCGGAGGCAGTGTGATGGCCGGGCATGGTACAGCTCATGATCCAAGACACACAACATCATCTGTAACACACGGCGGAGGCAGTGTGCTGGCCGGGCATGGTACAGCTCATGATACAAGACACACCACATCATCTGTAACACACGGCGGAGGCAGTGTGATGGCCGGGCATGGTACAGCTCATGATCCAAGACACACCACATCATCTGTAACACACGGCGGAGGCAGTGTGATGGCCGGGCATGGTACAGCTCATGATCCAAGACACACCACATCATCTGTAACACACGGCGGAGGCAGTGTGATGGCCGGGCATGGTACAGCTCATGATCCAAGACACACCACATCATCTGTAACACACGGCGGAGGCAGTGTGATGGCCGGGCATGGTACAGCTCATGATCCAAGACACACCACATCATCTGTAACACACGGCGGAGGCAGTGTGGTGGCCGGGCATGGTACAGCTCATGATACAAGACACACCACATCATCTGTAACACACAGCGGAGGCAGTGTGATGGCCGGGCATGGTACAGCTCATGATCCAAGACACACAACATCATCTGTAACACACGGCGGAGGCAGTGTGATGGCCGGGCATGGTACAGCTCATGATACAAGACACACCACATCATCTGTAACACACGGCGGAGGCAGTGTGATGGCCGGGCATGGTACAGCTCATGATCCAAGACACACCACATCATCTGTAACACACGGCGGAGGCAGTGTGATGGCCGGGAATGGTACAGCTCATGATACAAGACACACCACATCATCTGTAACACACGGCGGAGGCAGTGTGATGGCCGGGCATGATACAGCTCATGATACAAGACACACCACATCATCTGTAACACACGGCGGAGGCAGTGTGATGGCCGGGCATGGTACAGCTCATGATACAAGACACACCACATCATCTGTAACACACGGCGGAGGCAGTGTGATGGCCGGGCATGGTACAGCTCATGATCCAAGACACACCACATCATCTGTAACACACGGCGGAGGCAGAGTGATGGCCGGACATGGTACAGCTCATGATACAAGACACACCACATCATCTGTAACACACGGTGGAGGCAGTGTGATAGCCGGGCATGGTACAGCTCATGATACAAGACACACCACATCATCTGAAACACACGGCGGAGGCAGTGTGATGGCCGGGCATGGTACAGCTCATGATCCAAGACACACCACATCATCTGTAACACACGGCGGAGGCAGTGTGATGGCCGGGCATGGTACAGGTCATGATACAAGACACACCACATCATCTGTAACACACGGCGGAGGCAGTGTGATGGCCGGGCATGATACAGCTCATGATCCAAGACACACCACATTATCTGTAACACACGGCGGAGACAGAGTGATGGCCGGGCATGGTACAGCTCATGATCCAAGACACACCACATCATCTGTAACACACGGCGGAGGCAGAGTGATGGCCGGGCATGGTACAGCTCATGATCCAAGACACACCACATCATCTGTAACACACGGCGGAGGCAGTGTGATGGCCGGGCATGGTACAGCTCATGATCCAAGACACACCACATCATCTGTAACACACGGCGGAGGCAGTGTGATGGCCGGGCATGGTACAGCTCATGATACAAGACACACCACATCATCTGTAACACACGGCGGAGGCAGTGTGATGGCCGGGCATGGTACAGCTCATAATCCAAGACACACCACATCATCTGTAACACACGGCGGAGGCAGTGTGATGGCCGGGCATGGTACAGCTCATAATCCAAGACACACCACATCATCTGTAACACACGGCGGAGGCATTGTGATGGCCGGGCATGGTACAGCTCATGATCCAAAGCACACCACATCATCTGTAACACACGGCGGAGGCAGTGTGATGGCCGGGCATGGTACAGCTCATGATACAAGACACACCACATCATCTGTAACACACGGCGGAGGCAGAGTGATGGCCGGGCATGGTACAGCTCATGATACAAGGCACACCACATCATCTGTAACACACGGCGGAGGCAGTGTGATGGCCGGGCATGGTACAGCTCATGATCCAAGACACACCACATCATCTGTAACACACGGCGGAGGCAGTGTGATGGCCGGGCATGGTACAGCTCATGATACAAGACACACCACATCATCTGTAACACACGGCGGAGGCAGTGTGATGGCCGGGCATGGAACAGCTCATGATCCACAGCACACCACATCATCTGTAACACACGGCGGAGGCAGTGTGATGGCCGGGCATGGTACAGCTCATGATACAAGACACACCACATCATCTGTAACACACGGCGGAGGCAGAGTGATGGCCGGGCATGGTACAGCTCATGATCCACAGCACACCACATCATCTGTAACACACGGCGGAGGCAGTGTGATGGCCGGGCATGGTACAGCTCATGATCCAAGACACACCACATCATCTGTAACACACGGCGGAGGCAGTGTGATGGCCGGGCATGGTACAGCTCATGATACAAGACACACCACATCATCTGTAACACACGGCGGAGGCAGTGTGATGGCCGGGCATGGTACAGCTCATGATACAAGGCACACCACATCATCTGTAACACACGGCGGAGGCAGAGTGATGGCCGGGCATGGTACAGCTCATGATACAAGACACACCACATCATCTGTAACACACGGCGGAGGCAGTGTGATGGCCGGGCATGGTACAGCTCATGATACAAGACACACCACATCATCTGTAACACACGGCGGAGGCAGTGTGATGGCCGGGCATGGTACAGCTCATGATCCAAGACACACCACATCATCTGTAACACACGGCGGAGGCAGTGTGATGGCCGGGAATGGTACAGCTCATGATACAAGACACACCACATCATCTGTAACACACGGCGGAGGCAGTGTGATGGCCGGGCATGGTACAGCTCATGATACAAGACACACCACATCATCTGTAACACACGGCGGAGGCAGTGTGATGGCCGGGCATGATACAGCTCATGATACAAGACACACCACATCATCTGTAACACACGGCGGAGGCAGTGTGATGGCCGGGCATGATACAGCTCATGATACAAGACACACCACATCATCTGTAACACACGGCGGAGGCAGTGTGATGGCCGGGCATGGTACAGCTCATGATACAAGACACACCACATCATCTGTAACACACGGCGGAGGCAGTGTGATGGCCGGGCATGGTACAGCTCATGATACAAGACACACCACATCATCTGTAACACACGGCGGAGGCAGAGTGATGGCCGGACATGGTACAGCTCATGATACAAGGCACACCACATCATCTGTAACACACGGCGGAGGCAGAGTGATGGCCGGGCATGGTACAGCTCATGATACAAGACACACCACATCATCTGTAACACACGGCGGAGGCAGTGTGATGGCCGGGCATGGTACAGCTCATGATACAAGACACACCACATCATCTGTAACACACGGCGGAGGCAGTGTGATGGCCGGGCATGGTACAGCTCATGATACAAGACACACCACATCATCTGTAACACACGGCGGAGGCAGTGTGATGGCCGGGCATGGTACAGCTCATGATACAAGACACACCACATCATCTGTAACACACGGCGGAGGCAGAGTGATGGCCGGGCATGGTACAGCTCATGATACAAGACACACCACATCATCTGTAACACACGGCGGAGGCAGTGTGATGGCCGGGCATGGTACAGCTCATGATACAAGACACACCACATCATCTGTAACACACGGCGGAGGCAGTGTGATGGCCGGGCATGATACAGCTCATGATACAAGACACACCACATCATCTGTAACACACGGCGGAGGCAGTGTGATGGCCGGGCATGATACAGCTCATGATACAAGACACACCACATCATCTGTAACACACGGCGGAGGCAGTGTGATGGCCGGGCATGGTACAGCTCATGATACAAGACACACCACATCATCTGTAACACACGGTGGAGGCAGTGTGATGGCCGGGCATGGTACAGCTCATGATACAAGACACACCACATCATCTGTAACACACGGCGGAGGCAGAGTGATGGCCGGACATGGTACAGCTCATGATACAAGGCACACCACATCATCTGTAACACACGGCGGAGGCAGTGTGATGGCCGGGCATGGTACAGCTCATGATACAAGACACACCACATCATCTGTAACACACGGCGGAGGCAGTGTGATGGCCGGGCATGGTACAGCTCATGATACAAGACACACCACATCATCTGTAACACACGGCGGAGGCAGTGTGATGGCCGGGCATGATACAGCTCATGATACAAGACACACCACATCATCTGTAACACACGGCGGAGGCAGTGTGATGGCCGGGCATGATACAGCTCATGATCCAAGACACACCACATCATCTGTAACACACGGCGGAGGCAGTGTGATGGCCGGGCATGGTACAGCTCATGATACAAGACACACCACATCATCTGTAACACACGGCGGAGGCAGTGTGATGGCCGGGCATGGTACAGCTCATGATACAAGACACACCACATCATCTGTAACACACGGCGGAGGCAGTGTGATGGCCGGGCATGGTACAGCTCATGATACAAGACACACCACATCATCTGTAACACACGGCGGAGGCAGTGTGATGGCCGGGCATGGTACAGCTCATGATACAAGACACACCACATCATCTGTAACACACGGCGGAGGCAGTGTGCTGGCCGGGCATGGTACAGCTCATGATACAAGACACACCACATCATCTGTAACACACGGCGGAGGCAGTGTGATGGCCGGGCATGGTACAGCTCATGATCCAAGACACAGCACATCATCTGTAACACACGGCGGAGGCAGTGTGATGGCCGGGCATGGTACAGCTCATGATCCAAGACACACCACATCATCTGTAACACACGGCGGAGGCAGTGTGCTGGCCGGGCATGGTACAGCTCATGATCCACAGCACACCACATCATCTGTAACACACGGCGGAGGCAGTGTGCTGGTCGGGCATGGTACAGCTCATGATCCAAGGCACACCACATCATCTGTAACACACGGCGGAGGCAGTGTGCTGGTCGGGCATGGTACAGCTCATGATCCAAGGCACACCACATCATCTGTAACACACGGCGGAGGCAGTGTGCTGGCCGGGCATGGTACAGCTCATGATCCAAGGCACACCACATCATCTGTAACACACGGCGGAGGCAGTGTGCTGGTCGGGCATGGTACAGCTCATGATCCAAGGCACACCACATCATCTGTAACACACGGCGGAGGCAGTGTGATGGCCGGGCATGATACAGCTCATGATACAAGACACACCACATCATCTGTAACACACGGCGGAGGCAGTGTGATGGCCGGGCATGATACAGCTCATGATACAAGGCACACCACATCATCTGTAACACACGGCGGAGGCAGTGTGATGGCCGGGCATGGTACAGCTCATGATACAAGGCAAACCACATCATCTGTAACACACGGCGGAGGCAGTGTGATGGCCGGGCATGGTACAGCTCATGATACAAGACACACCACATCATCTGTAACACACGGTGGAGGCAGTGTGATGGCCGGGCATGGTACAGCTCATGATCCAAGGCACACCACATCATCTGTAACACACGGCGGAGGCAGTGTGATGGCCGGGCATGGTACAGCTCATGATACAAGACACACCACATCATCTGTAACACACGGCGGAGGCAGTGTGATGGCCGGGCATGGTACAGCTCATGATACAAGACACACCACATCATCTGTAACACACGGCGGAGGCAGTGTGATGGCCGGGCATGGTACAGGTCATGATCCAAAGCACACCACATCATCTGTAACACACGGCGGAGGCAGTGTGATGGCCGGGCATGGTACAGCTCATGATACAAGATACACCACATCATCTGTAACACACGGCGGAGGCAGTGTGATGGCCGGGCATGGTACAGGTCATGATCCAAAGCACACCACATCATCTGTAACACACGGCGGAGGCAGTGTGATGGCCGGGCATGGTACAGCTCATGATACAAGACACACCACATCATCTGTAACACACGGCGGAGGCAGTGTGATGGCCGGGCATGGTACAGCTCATGATACAAGACACACCACATCATCTGTAACACACGGCGGAGGCAGTGTGATGGCCGGGCATGGTACAGGTCATGATCCAAAGCACACCACATCATCTGTAACACACGGCGGAGGCAGTGTGATGGCCGGGCATGGTACAGCTCCTGATCCAAGACACACCACATCATCTGTAACACACGGCGGAGGCAGTGTGATGGCCGGGCATGGTACAGCTCATGATACAAGACACACCACATCATCTGTAACACACGGCGGAGGCAGTGTGATGGCCGGGCATGGTACAGCTCATGATACAAGACACACCACATCATCTGTAACACACGGCGGAGGCAGTGTGATGGCCGGGCATGGTACAGCTCATGATACAAGACACACCACATCATCTGTAACACACGGCGGAGGCAGTGTGATGGCCGGGCATGGTACAGCTCATGATCCAAGGCACAACACATCATCTGTAACACACGGCGGAGGCAGTGTGATGGCCGAGCATGATACAGCTCATGATACAAGACACACCACATCATCTGTAACACACGGCGGAGGCAGTGTGCTGGCCGGGCATGGTACAGCTCCTGATCCAAGGCACACCACATCATCTGTAATACACGGCGGAGGCAGTGTGATGGCCGGGCATGGTACAGCTCATGATCCAAGACACACCACATCATCTGTAACACACGGCGGAGGCAGTGTGATGGCCGGGCATGGTACAGCTCATGATACAAGACACACCACATCATCTGTAACACACGGCGGAGGCAGAGTGATGGCCGGGCATGGTACAGCTCATGATCCAAGACACACCACATCATCTGTAACACACGGCGGAGGCAGTGTGATGGCCGGGCATGGTACAGCTCATGATACAAGACACACCACATCATCTGTAACACACGGCGGAGGCAGTGTGATGGCCGGGCATGGTACAGCTCATGATACAAGACACACCACATCATCTGTAACACACGGCGGAGGCAGTGTGATGGCCGGGCATGATACAGCTCATGATCCACAGCACACCACATCATCGGTAACACACGGCGGAGGCAGTGTGATGGCCGAGCATGGTACAGCTCATGATACAAGACACACCACATCATCTGTAACACACGGCGGAGGCAGTGTGATGGCCGGGCATGGTACAGCTCATGATCCAAGACACACCACATCATCTGTAACACACGGCGGAGGCAGTGTGATGGCCGGGCATGGTACAGCTCATGATCCAAGACACACCACATCATCTGTAACACACGGCGGAGGCAGTGTGATGGCCGGGCATGGTACAGCTCATGATCCAAGACACACCACATCATCTGTAACACACGGCGGAGGCAGTGTGATGGCCGGGCATGGTACAGCTCATGATACAAGACACACCACATCATCTGTAACACACGGCGGAGGCAGTGTGATGGCCGGGCATGGTACAGCTCATGATACAAGACACACCACATCATCTGTAACACACGGCGGAGGCAGTGTGATGGCCGGGCATGGTACAGCTCATGATACAAGACACACCACATCATCTGTAACACACGGCGGAGGCAGTGTGATGGCCGGGCATGGTACAGCTCATGATACAAGACACACCACATCATCTGTAACACACGGCGGAGGCAGAGTGATGGCCGGGCATGGTACAGCTCATGATCCAAGACACACCACATCATCTGTAACACACGGCGGAGGCAGTGTGATGGCCGGGCATGGTACAGCTCATGATACAAGACACACCACATCATCTGTAACACACGGCGGAGGCAGTGTGATGGCCGGGCATGGTACAGCTCATGATACAAGACACACCACATCATCTGTAACACACGGCGGAGGCAGAGTGATGGCCGGGCATGATACAGCTCATGATACAAGACACACCACATCATCTGTAACACACGGCGGAGGCAGTGTGATGGCCGGGCATGGTACAGCTCATGATCCAAGACACACCACATCATCTGTAACACACGGCGGAGGCAGTGTGATGGCCGGGCATGGTACAGCTCATGATCCAAGACACACCACATCATCTGTAACACACGGTGGAGGCAGTGTGATGGCCGGGCATGGTACAGCTCATGATACAAGACACACCACATCATCTGTAACACACGGTGGAGGCAGTGTGATGGCCGGGCATTGTACAGCTCATGATCCAAGACACACCACATCATCTGTAACACACGGCGGAGGCAGTGTGCTGGCCGGGCATGGTACAGCTCATGATCCACAGCACACCACATCATCTGTAACACACGGCGGAGGCAGTGTGCTGGTCGGGCATGGTACAGCTCATGATCCAAGGCACACCACATCATCTGTAACACACGGCGGAGGCAGTGTGCTGGTCGGGCATGGTACAGCTCATGATCCAAGGCACACCACATCATCTGTAACACACGGCGGAGGCAGTGTGCTGGTCGGGCATGGTACAGCTCATGATCCAAGGCACACCACATCATCTGTAACACACGGCGGAGGCAGTGTGCTGGCCGGGCATGGTACAGCTCATGATCCAAGGCACAACACATCATCTGTAACACACGGCGGAGGCAGTGTGCTGGTCGGGCATGGTACAGCTCATGATCCAAGGCACACCACATCATCTCTAACACACGGCGGAGGCAGTGTGCTGGTCGAACATGGTACAGCTCATGATCCAAGGCACACCACATCATCTGTAACACACGGCGGAGGCAGTGTGATGGCCTGGCATGGTACAGCTCATGATACACAGCACACCACATCATCTGTAACACACAGCGGAGGCAGTGTGATGGCCGGGCATGGTACAGCTCATGATCCAAAGCACACCACATCATCTGTAACACACGGCGGAGGCAGTGTGATGGCCGGACATGGTACAGCTCATGATCCAAGGCACACCACATCATCTGTAACACACGGCGGAGGCAGTGTGCTGGCCGGGCATGGTACAGCTCATGATACAAGACACACCACATCATCTGTAACACACAGCGGAGGCAGAGTGATGGCCGGGCATGGTACAGCTCATGATACAAGACACACCACATCATCTGTAACACACGGCGGAGGCAGTGTGATGGCCGGGCATGGTACAGCTCCTGATCCAAGGCACACCACATCATCTGTAACACACAGCGGAGGCAGTGTGATGGCCGGGCATGGTACAGCTCATGATACAAGACACACCACATCATCTGTAACACACGGCGGAGGCAGTGTGCTGGCCGGGCATGGTACAGCTCATGATCCAAAGCACACCACATCATCTGTAACACACGGTGGAGGCAGTGTGATGGCCGGGCATGGTACAGCTCATGATACAAGACACACCACATCATCTGTAACACACGGCGGAGGCAGTGTGATGGCCGGGCATGATACAGCTCATGATACAAGACACACCACATCATCTGTAACACACGGCGGAGGCAGAGTGATGGCCGGGCATGGTACAGCTCATGATACAAGACACACCACATCATCTGTAACACACGGCGGAGGCAGTGTGATGGCCGGGCATGGTACAGCTCATGATACAAGACACACCACATCATCTGTAACACACGGCGGAGGCAGTGTGATGGCCGGGCATGGTACAGCTCATGATCCAAAGCACACCACATCATCTGTAACACACGGCGGAGGCAGTGTGATGGCCGGGCATGGTACAGCTCATGATCCAAGACACACCACATCATCTGTAACACACGGCGGAGGCAGAGTGATGGCCGGGCATGGTACAGCTCATGATCCAAGACACACCACATCATCTGTAACACACGGCGGAGGCAGTGTGCTGGCCGGGCATGGTACAGCTCATGATCCAAGACACACCACATCATCTGTAACACACGGCGGAGGCAGAGTGATGGCCGGGCATGGTACAGCTCATGATCCAAGGCACACCACATCATCTGTAACACACGGCGGAGGCAGTGTGCTGGTCGAGCATGGTACAGCTCATGATCCAAGGCACACCACATCATCTGTAACACACGGCGGAGGCAGTGTGCTGGCCGGGCATGGTACAGCTCCTGATCCAAGACACACCACATCATCTGTAACACACGGCGGAGGCAGTGTGATGGCCGGGCATGGTACAGCTCATGATACAAGGCACACCACATCATCTGTAACACATGGCGGAGGCAGTGTGATGGCCGGGCATGGTACAGCTCATGATACAAGACACACCACATCATCTGTAACACATGGCGGAGGCAGTGTGATGGCCGGGCATGGTACAGCTCATGATCCAAAGCACACCACATCATCTGTAACACACGGCGGAGGCAGTGTGATGGCCGGGCATGGTACAGCTCATGATCCAAGACACACCACATCATCTGTAACACACGGCGGAGGCAGTGTGATGGCCGGGCATGATACAGCTCATGATCCAAGACACACCACATCATCTGTAACACACGGCGGAGGCAGTGTGATGGCCGAGCATGGTACAGCTCATGATACAAGACACACCACATCATCTGTAACACACGGTGGAGGCAGTGTGATGGCCGGGCATGATACAGCTCATGATACAAGACACACCACATCATCTGTAACACACGGCGGAGGCAGTGTGATGGCCGGGCATGGTACAGCTCATGATACAAGACACACCACATCATCTGTAACACACGGCGGAGGCAGTGTGATAGCCGGGCATGGTACAGCTCATGATCCAAGACACACCACATCATCTGTAACACACGGCGGAGGCAGTGTGATGGCCGGGCATGGTACAGCTCATGATCCAAGACACACCACATCATCTGTAACACACGGCGGAGGCAGTGTGATGGCCGGGCATGGTACAGCTCATGATACAAGACACACCACATCATCTGTAACACACGGCGGAGGCAGTGTGATGGCCGGGCATGGTACAGCTCATGATACAAGACACACCACATCATCTGTAACACACGGCGGAGGCAGTGTGATGGCCGGGCATGGTACAGCTCATGATACAAGGCACACCACATCATCTGTAACACACGGCGGAGGCAGTGTGATGGCCGGGCATGGTACAGCTCATGATCCAAGACACACCACATCATCTGTAACACACGGCGGAGGCATTGTGATGGCCGGGCATGGTACAGCTCATGATACAAGACACACCACATCATCTGTAACACACAGCGGAGGCAGAGTGATGGCCGGGCATGGTACAGCTCATGATACAAGACACACCACATCATCTGTAACACACGGCGGAGGCAGTGTGATGGCCGGGCATGGTACAGCTCATGATACAAGGCACACCACATCATCTGTAACACACGGCGGAGGCAGAGTGATGGCCGGGCATGGTACAGCTCATGATACAAGGCACACCACATCATCTGTAACACACGGCGGAGGCAGTGTGATGGCCGAGCATGGTACAGCTCATGATACAAGACACACCACATCATCTGTAACACACGGCGGAGGCAGTGTGATGGCCGGGCATGGTACAGCTCATGATACAAGACACACCACATCATATGTAACACACGGCGGAGGCAGTGAGATGGCCGGGCATGGTACAGCTCATGATACAAGACACACCACATCATCTGTAACACACGGCGGAGGCAGTGAGATGGCCGGGCATGGTACAGCTCATGATCCAAGACACACCACATCATCTGTAACACACGGCGGAGGCAGTGTGATGGCCGGGCATGGTACAGCTCATGATACAAGACACACCACATCATCTGTAACACACGGCGGAGGCAGTGTGATGGCCGGGCATGGTACAGCTCATGATACAAGACACACCACATCATCTGTAACACACGGCAGAGGCAGAGTGATGGCCGGGCATGGTACAGCTCATGATCCAAGACACACCACATCATCTGTAACACACGGCGGAGGCAGTGTGATGGCCGGGCATGGTACAGCTCATGATACAAGACACACCACATCATCTGTAACACACGGCGGAGGCAGTGTGATGGCCGGGCATGGTACAGCTCATGATACAAGACACACCACATCATCTGTAACACACGGCGGAGGCAGTGTGATGGCCGGGCATGGTACAGCTCATGATACAAGACACACCACATCATATGTAACACACGGCAGAGGCAGAGTGATGGCCGGGCATGGTACAGCTCATGATCCAAGACACACCACATCATCTGTAACACACGGCGGAGGCAGTGTGATGGCCGGGCATGGTACAGCTCATGATACAAGACACACCACATCATCTGTAACACACGGCGGAGGCAGTGTGATGGCCGGGCATGGTACAGCTCATGATACAAGACACACCACATCATCTGTAACACACGGCGGAGGCAGTGTGATGGCCGGGCATGGTACAGCTCATGATACAAGACACACCACATTATCTGTAACACACGGCGGAGGCAGTGTGCTGGCCGGGCATGGTACAGCTCATGATCCATAGCACACCACATCATCTGTAACACACGGCGGAGGCAGAGTGATGGCCGGGCATGGTACAGCTCATGATAGAAGACACACCACATCATCTGTAACACACGGCGGAGGCAGAGTGATGGCCGGGCATGGTACAGCTCATGATACAAGACACACCACATCATCTGTAACACACGGCGGAGGCAGTGTGATGGCCGGGCATGATACAGCTCATGATCCAAGACACACCACATCATCTGTAACACACGGCGGAGGCAGTGAGATGGCCGGGCATGGTACAGCTCATGATCCAAGACACACCACATCATCTGTAACACACGGCGGAGGCAGTGTGATGGCCGGGCATGGTACAGCTCATGATACAAGGCACACCACATCATCTGTAACACACGGCGGAGGCAGTGTGATGGCCGGGCATGGTACAGCTCATGATCCAAGACACACCACATCATCTGTAACACACGGCGGAGGCAGTGTGATGGCCGGGCATGGTACAGCTCATGATCCAAGACACACCACATCATCTGTAACACACGGCGGAGGCAGTGTGATGGCCGGGCATGGTACAGCTCATGATACAAGACACACCACATCATCTGTAACACACGGCGGAGGCAGTGTGATGGCTGGGCATGGTACAGCTCATGATCCAAGACACACCACATCATCTGTAACACACGGTGGAGGCAGTGTGATGGCCGGGCATGGTACAGCTCATGATACAAGACACACCACATCATCTGTAACACACGGCGGAGGCAGTGTGATGGCCGGGCATGGTACAGCTCATGATCCAAGACACACCACATCATCTGTAACACACGGTGGAGGCAGTGTGATGGCCGGGCATGGTACAGCTCATGATCCAAGACACACCACATCATCTGTAACACACGGCGGAGGCAGTGTGATGGCCGGGCATGGTACAGCTCATGATCCAAGACACACCACATCATCTGTAACACACGGCGGAGGCAGAGTGATGGCCGGGCATGGTACAGCTCATGATACAAGACACACCACATCATCTGTAACACACGGCGGAGGCAGTGTGATGGCCGGGCATGGTACAGCTCATGATCCACAGCACACCACATCATCTGTAATACACGGCGGAGGCAGTGTGATGGCCGGGCATGGTACAGCTCATGATACAAGACACACCACATCATCTGTAACACACGGCGGAGGCAGTGTGATGGCCGGGCATGGTACAGCTCATGATACAAGACACACCACATCATCTGTAACACACGGCGGAGGCAGTGTGATGGCCGGGCATGGTACAGCTCATGATACAAGGCACACCACATCATCTGTAACACACGGCGGAGGCAGTGTGATGGCCGGGCATGGTACAGCTCCTGATCCAAGACACACCACATCATCTGTAACACACGGCGGAGGCAGTGTGATGGCCGGGCATGGTACAGCTCATGATCCAAGACACACCACATCATCTGTAACACACGGCGGAGGCAGTGTGATGGCCGGGCATGGTACAGCTCCTGATCCAAGACACACCACATCATCTGTAACACACGGCGGAGGCAGTGTGATGGCCGGGCATGGTACAGCTCATGATACAAGACACACCACATCATCTGTAACACACGGCGGAGGCAGTGTGATGGCCGGGCATGGTACAGCTCCTGATCCAAGACACACCACATCATCTGTAACACACGGCGGAGGCAGTGTGATGGCCGGGCATGGTACAGCTCATGATCCAAGACACACCACATCATCTGTAACACACGGCGGAGGCAGTGTGATGGCCGGGCATGGTACAGCTCCTGATCCAAGACACACCACATCATCTGTAACACACGGCGGAGGCAGTGTGATGGCCGGGCATGGTACAGCTCATGATCCAAAGCACACCACATCATCTGTAACACACGGCGGAGGCAGTGTGATGGCCGGGCATGGTACAGCTCATGATCCACAGCACACCACATCATCTGTAACACACAGCGGAGGCAGAGTGATGGCCGGGCATGGTACAGCTCATGATACAAGACACACCACATCATCTGTAACACACGGCGGAGGCAGTGTGATGGCCGGGCATGGTACAGCTCATGATACAAGGCACACCACATCATCTGTAACACACGGCGGAGGCAGTGTGATGGCCGGGCATGGTACAGCTCATGATACAAGACACACCACATCATCTGTAACACACGGCGGAGGCAGTGTGATGGCCGGGCATGGTACAGCTCATGATCCACAGCACACCACATCATCTGTAACACACAGCGGAGGCAGAGTGATGGCCGGGCATGGTACAGCTCATGATACAAGACACACCACATCATCTGTAACACACGGCGGAGGCAGTGTGATGGCCGGGCATGGTACAGCTCATGATCCAAGGCACACCACATCATCTGTAACACACGGCGGAGGCAGTGTGATGGCCGGGCATGGTACAGCTCATGATACAAGACACACCACATCATCTGTAACACACGGCGGAGGCAGTGTGATGGCCAAGCATGGTACAGCTCATGATACAAGACACACCACATCATCTGTAACACACGGCGGAGGCAGTGTGATGGCCGGGCATGGTACAGCTCATGATACAAGACACACCACATCATCTGTAACACACGGCGGAGGCAGTGTGATGGCCGGGCATGGTACAGCTCATGATACAAGACACACCACATCATCTGTAACACACGGCGGAGGCAGTGTGCTGGCCGAGCATGGTACAGCTCATGATCCAAGGCACACCACATCATCTGTAACACACGGCGGAGGCAGTGTGATGGCCGGGCATGGTACAGCTCATGATACAAGACACACCACATCATCTGTAATACACGGCGGAGGCAGTGTGATGGCCGGGCATGGTACAGCTCATGATCCAAGACACACCACATCATCTGTAACACACGGCGGAGGCAGTGTGATGGCCGGGCATGATACAGCTCATGATCCAAGACACACCACATCATCTGTAACACACGGCGGAGGCAGTGTGATGGCCGGGCATGGTACAGGTCATGATACAAGACACACCACATCATCTGTAACACACGGCGGAGGCAGTGTGATGGCCGAGCATGGTACAGCTCATGATCCAAGACACACCACATCATCTGTAACACACGGCGGAGGCAGTGTGATGGCCGGGCATGGTACAGCTCATGATACAAGGCACACCACATCATCTGTAACACACGGCGGAGGCAGTGTGATGGCCGGGCATGGTACAGCTCCTGATCCAAGACACACCACATCATCTGTAACACACGGCGGAGGCAGTGTGATGGCCGGGCATGGTACAGCTCCTGATACAAGACACACCACATCATCTGTAACACACAGCGGAGGCAGAGTGATGGCCGGGCATGGTACAGCTCATGATACAAGACACACCACATCATCTGTAACACACGGCGGAGGCAGTGTGATGGCCGGGCATGGTACAGCTCATGATCCAAGACACACCACATCATCTGTAACACACGGCGGAGGCAGTGTGATGGCCGGGCATGGTACAGCTCATGATCCACAGCACACCACATCATCTGTAACACACGGCGGAGGCAGTGTGCTGGTCGGGCATGGTACAGCTCATGATCCAAGGCACACCACATCATCTGTAACACACGGCGGAGGCAGTGTGATGGCCGGGCATGGTACAGCTCATGATCCAAGGCACACCACATCATCTGTAACACACGGCGGAGGCAGTGTGCTGGCCGGGCATGGTATAGCTCATGATCCAAGGCACAACACATCATCTGTAACACACGGCGGAGGCAGTGTGCTGGTCGGGCATGGTACAGCTCATGATCCAAGGCACACCACATCATCTGTAACACACGGCGGAGGCAGTGTGCTGGTCGAACATGGTACAGCTCATGATCCAAGGCACACCACATCATCTGTAACACACGGCGGAGGCAGTGTGATGGCCTGGCATGGTACAGCTCATGATACACAGCACACCACATCATCTGTAACACACAGCGGAGGCAGTGTGATGGCCGGGCATGGTACAGCTCATGATCCAAAGCACACCACATCATCTGTAACACACGGCGGAGGCAGTGTGATGGCCGGACATGGTACAGCTCATGATCCAAGGCACACCACATCATCTGTAACACACGGCGGAGGCAGTGTGCTGGCCGGGCATGGTACAGCTCATGATACAAGACACACCACATCATCTGTAACACACAGCGGAGGCAGAGTGATGGCCGGGGATGGTACAGCTCCTGATCCAAGGCACACCACATCATCTGTAACACACGGCGGAGGCAGTGTGATGGCCGGGCATGGTACAGCTCATGATCCAAGACACACCACATCATCTGTAACACACGGCGGAGGCAGAGTGATGGCCGGGCATGGTACAGCTCATGATCCAAGGCACACCACATCATCTGTAACACACGGCGGAGGCAGTGTGCTGGCCGGGCATGGTACAGCTCCTGATCCAAGGCACACCACATCATCTGTAACACATGGCGGAGGCAGTGTGATGGCCGGGCATGGTACAGCTCATGATACAAGACACACCACATCATCTGTAACACATGGCGGAGGCAGTGTGATGGCCGGGCATGGTACAGCTCATGATCCAAAGCACACCACATCATCTGTAACACACGGCGGAGGCAGTGTGATGGCCGGGCATGGTACAGCTCATGATACAAGACACACCACATCATCTGTAACACACGGCGGAGGCAGTGTGATGGCCGGGCATGGTACAGCTCATGATCCAAAGCACACCACATCATCTGTAACACACGGCGGAGGCAGTGTGATGGCCGGGCATGGTACAGCTCATGATACAAGGCACACCACATCATCTGTAACACACGGCGGAGGCAGTGTGATGGCCGGGCATGGTACAGCTCATGATCCAAGACACACCACATCATCTGTAACACACGGCGGAGGCAGTGTGATGGCCGGGCATGGTACAGCTCATGATCCAAGACACACCACATCATCTGTAACACACGGCGGAGGCAGTGTGATGGCCGGGCATGGTACAGCTCATGATCCAAGACACACCACATCATCTGTAACACACGGCGGAGGCAGTGTGATGGCCGGGCATGGTACAGCTCATGATACAAGACACACCACATCATCTGTAACACACGGCGGAGGCAGTGTGATGGCCGGGAATGGTACAGCTCATGATACAAGGCACACCACATCATCTGTAACACACGGCGGAGGCAGTGTGATGGCCGGGCATGGTACAGCTCATGATCCAAGACACACCACATCATCTGTAACACACGGCGGAGGCAGTGTGATGGCCGGGCATGGTACAGCTCATGATACAAGACACACCACATCATCTGTAACACACGGCGGAGGCAGTGTGCTGGCCGAGCATGGTACAGCTCATGATCCAAGGCACACCACATCATCTGTAACACACGGCGGAGGCAGTGTGATGGCCGGGCATGGTACAGCTCATGATCCAAGACACACCACATCATCTGTAACACACGGCGGAGGCAGTGTGATGGCCGGGCATGGTACAGCTCCTGATCCAAGACACACCACATCATCTGTAACACACGGCGGAGGCAGTGTGATGGCCGGGCATGGTACAGCTCATGATACAAGACACACCACATCATCTGTAACACACAGCGGAGGCAGAGTGATGGCCGGGCATGGTACAGCTCATGATACAAGACACACCACATCATCTGTAACACACGGCGGAGGCAGTGTGATGGCCGGGCATGGTACAGCTCCTGATCCACAGCACACCACATCATCTGTAACACACGGCGGAGGCAGTGTGATGGCCGGGCATGGTACAGCTCATGATACAAGACACACCACATCATCTGTAACACACGGCGGAGGCAGTGTGATGGCCGGGCATGGTACAGCTCATGATCCAAGACACACCACATCATCTGTAACACACGGCGGAGGCAGTGTGATGGCCGGGCATGGTACAGCTCATGATCCAAGACACACCACATCATCTGTAACACACAGCGGAGGCAGTGTGATGGCCGGGCATGGTACAGCTCCTGATCCACAGCACACCACATCATCTGTAACACACGGCGGAGGCAGAGTGATGGCCGGGCATGGTACAGCTCATGATACAAGACACAGCACATCATCTGTAACACACGGCGGAGGCAGTGTGATGGCCGGGCATGGTACAGCTCATGATCCAAGACACACCACATCATCTGTAACACACGGTGGAGGCAGTGTGATGGCCGGGCATGGTACAGCTCATGATACAAGGCACACCACATCATCTGTAACACACGGCGGAGGCAGTGTGATGGCCGGGCATGGTACAGCTCATGATACAAGACACACCACATCATCTGTAACACACGGCGGAGGCAGTGTGATGGCCGGGCATGGTACAGCTCATGATCCAAGACACACCACATCATCTGTAACACACGGCGGAGGCAGTGTGATGGCCGGGCATGATACAGCTCATGATACAAGACACACCACATCATCTGTAACACACGGCGGAGGCAGCGTGATGGCCGGGCATGATACAGCTCATGATACAAGACACACCACATCATCTGTAACACACGGCGGAGGCAGTGTGATGGCCGGGCATGATACAGCTCATGATACAAGACACACCACATCATCTGTAACACACAGCGGAGGCAGTGTGATGGCCGGGCATGGTACAGCTCATGATACAAGACACACCACATCATCTGTAACACACGGTGGAGGCAGTGTGATGGCCGGGCATGGTACAGCTCATGATCCAAGACACACCACATCATCTGTAACACACGGCGGAGGCAGAGTGATGGCCGGGCATGGTACAGCTCATGATACAAGACACACCACATCATCTGTAACACACGGCGGAGGCAGTGTGATGGCCGGGCATGATACAGCTCATGATACAAGACACACCACATCATCTGTAACACACGGCGGAGGCAGTGTGATGGCCAGGCATGGTACAGCTCATGATACAAGGCACACCACATCATCTGTAACACACGGCGGAGGCAGTGTGATGGCCGGGCATGGTACAGCTCATGATACAAGACACACCACATCATCTGTAACACACGGCGGAGGCAGTGTGATGGCCGGGCATGGTACAGCTCCTGATCCAAGACACACCACATCATCTGTAACACACGGCGGAGGCAGTGTGATGGCCGGGCATGATACAGCTCATGATACAAGACACACCACATCATCTGTAACACACGGCGGAGGCAGTGTGATGGCCGGGCATGGTACAGCTCATGATACAAGACACACCACATCATCTGTAACACACGGCGGAGGCAGTGTGATGGCCGGGCATGGTACAGCTCATGATACAAGGCACACCACATCATCTGTAACACACGGCGGAGGCAGTGTGATGGCCGGGCATGGTACAGCTCATGATCCAAGGCACACCACATCATCTGTAACACACGGCGGAGGCAGTGTGATGGCCGGGCATGGTACAGCTCATGATACAAGGCACACCACATCATCTGTAACACACGGCGGAGGCAGAGTGATGGCCGGGCATGGTACAGCTCATGATACAAGGCACACCACATCATCTGTAACACACGGCGGAGGCAGTGTGATGGCCGGGCATGGTACAGCTCATGATACAAGACACACCACATCATCTGTAACACACGGCGGAGGCAGTGTGATGGCCGGGCATGGTACAGCTCATGATCCAAGACACACCACATCATCTGTAACACACGGCGGAGGCAGTGTGATAGCCGGGCATGGTACAGCTCATGATCCAAGACACACCACATCATCTGTAACACACGGCGGAGGCAGTGTGATGGCCGGACATGGTACAGCTCATGATACAAGGCACACCACATCATCTGTAACACACGGCGGAGGCAGTGTGATGGCCGGGCATGATACAGCTCATGATCCAAGACACACCACATCATCTGTAACACACGGCGGAGGCAGTGTGATGGCCGGGCATGATACAGCTCATGATCCAAGACACACCACATCATCTGTAACACACGGCGGAGGCAGTGTGCTGGCCGGGCATGGTACAGCTCCTGATCCAAGACCCACCACATCATCTGTAACACACGGTGGAGGCAGTGTGATGGCCGGGCATGGTACAGCTCATGATACAAGACACACCACATCATCTGTAACACACGGCGGAGGCAGTGTGCTGGCCGGGCATGGTACAGCTCCTGATCCAAGACCCACCACATCATCTGTAACACACGGTGGAGGCAGTGTGATGGCCGGGCATGGTACAGCTCATAATCCAAGACACACCACATCATCTGTAACACACGGCGGAGGCAGTGTGATGGCCGGGCATGGTACAGCTCATGATACAAGACACACCACATCATCTGTAACACACGGCGGAGGCAGTGTGATGGCCGGGCATGGTACAGCTCATGATCCAAGGCACACCACATCATCTGTAACACACGGCGGAGGCAGTGTGATGGCCGGACATAGTAAAGCTCATGATCCAAGGCACACCACATCATCTGTAACACACGGCGGAGGCAGTGTGCTGGTCGAGCATGGTACAGCTCATGATCCAAGGCACACCACATCATCTGTAACACACGGCGGAGGCAGTGTGCTGGCCGGGCATGGTACAGCTCATGATCCAAGGCACACGACATCATCTGTAACACACGGCGGAGGCAGTGTGATGGCCGGGCATGGTACAGCTCATGATACAAGACACACCACATCATCTGTAACACATGGCGGAGGCAGTGTGATGGCCGGGCATGGTACAGCTCATGATCCAAGACACACCACATCATCTGTAACACATGGCGGAGGCAGTGTGATGGCCGGGCATGGTACAGCTCATGATCCAAGGCACACGACATCATCTGTAACACACGGCGGAGGCAGTGTGATGGCCGGGCATGGTACAGCTCATGATACAAGACACACCACATCATCTGTAACACACGGCGGAGGCAGTGTGATGGCCGGGCATGGTACAGCTCATGATACAAGACACACCAAATCATCTGTAACACACGGCGGAGGCAGAGTGATGGCCGGGCATGGTACAGCTCATGATCCATAGCACACCACATCATCTGTAACACACGGCGGAGGCAGTGTGATGGCCGGGCATGGTACAGCTCATGATACAAGACACACCACATCATCTGTAACACACAGCGGAGGCAGAGTGATGGCCAGGCATGGTACAGCTCATGATACAAGACACACCACATCATCTGTAACACACGGCGGAGGCAGTGTGATGGCCGGGCATGGTACAGCTCATGATACAAGGCACACCACATCATCTGTAACACACGGCGGAGGCAGTGTGCTGGTCGGGCATGGTACAGCTCATGATCCAAGGCACACCACATCATCTGTAACACACGGCGGAGGCAGTGTGATGGCCGGGCATGGTACAGGTCATGATACACAGCACACCACATCATCTGTAACACACGGCGGAGGCAGTGTGATGGCCGGGCATGGTACAGCTCATGATACAAGGCACACCACATCATCTGTAACACACGGCGGAGGCAGTGTGATGGCCGGGCATGGTACAGCTCATGATACAAGACACACCACATCATCTGTAACACACGGCGGAGGCAGTGTGATGGCCGGGCATGATACAGCTCATGATACAAGACACACCACATCATCTGTAACACACGGCGGAGGCAGTGTGATGGCCGGGCATGGTACAGCTCATGATACAAGACACACCACATCATCTGTAACACACGGCGGAGGCAGTGTGATGGCCGGGCATGGTACAGCTCATGATCCAAGACACACCACATCATCTGTAACACACGGCGGAGGCAGTGTGATGGCCGGGCATTATACAGCTCATGATACAAGACACACCACATCATCTGTAACACACGGCGGAGGCAGTGTGATGGCCGGGCATGGTACAGCTCATGATACAAGACACACCACATCATCTGTAACACACGGCGGAGGCAGTGTGATGGCCGGGCATGATACAGCTCATGATACAAGACACACCACATCATCTGTAACACACGGCGGAGGCAGTGTGATGGCCGGGCATGGTACAGCTCATGATACAAGGCACACCACATCATCTGTAACACACGGCGGAGGCAGTGTGATGGCCGGGCATGGTACAGCTCATGATCCAAGACACACCACATCATCTGTAACACACGGCGGAGGCAGTGTGATGGCCGGGCATGGTACAGCTCATGATACAAGACACACCACATCATCTGTAACACACGGCGGAGGCAGTGTGCTGGTCGGGCATGATACAGCTCATGATCCAAGACACACCACATCATCTGTAACACACGGCGGAGGCAGAGTGATGGCCGGCATGGTACAGCTCATGATACAAGACACACCACATCATCTGTAACACACGGCGGAGGCAGTGTGATGGCCGGCATGGTACAGCTCATGATACAAGACACACCACATCATCTGTAACACACGGCGGAGGCAGTGTGATGGCCGGACATGGTACAGCTCATGATACAAGACACACCACATCATCTGTAACACACGGCGGAGGCAGTGTGATGGCCGGGCATGGTACAGCTCATGATACAAGACACACCACATCATCTGTAACACACGGCGGAGGCAGTGTGCTGGTCGGGCATGATACAGCTCATGATCCAAGACACACCACATCATCTGTAACACACGGCGGAGGCAGAGTGATGGCCGGCATGGTACAGCTCATGATACAAGACACACCACATCATCTGTAACACACGGCGGAGGCAGTGTGATGGCCGGCATGGTACAGCTCATGATACAAGACACACCACATCATCTGTAACACACGGCGGAGGCAGTGTGATGGCCGGACATGGTACAGCTCATGATACAAGACACACCACATCATCTGTAACACACGGCGGAGGCAGTGTGATGGCCGGGCATGGTACAGCTCATGATCCAAGACACACCACATCATCTGTAACACACGGCGGAGGCAGTGTGATGGCCGGACATGGTACAGCTCATGATACAAGACACACCACATCATCTGTAACACACGGCGGAGGCAGTGTGATGGCCGGGCATGGTACAGCTCATGATCCAAAGCACACCACATCATCTGTAACACACGGCGGAGGCAGTGTGATGGCCGGGCATGGTACAGCTCATGATCCAAGACACAGCACATCATCTGTAACACACGGCGGAGGCAGTGTGATGGCCGGGCATGGTACAGGTCATGATCCAAGACACAGCACATCATCTGTAACACATGGCGGAGGCAGTGTGATGGCCGGGCATGGTACAGGTCATGATCCAAGACACAGCACATCATCTGTAACACATGGCGGAGGCAGTGTGATGGCCGGGCATGGTACAGCTCATGATACAAGACACACCACATCATCTGTAACACACGGCAGAGGCAGAGTGATGGCCAGGCATGATACAGCTCATGATACAAGACACACCACATCATCTGTAACACACGGCGGAGGCAGTGTGATGGCCGGGCATGGTACAGCTCATGATACAAGACACACCACATCATCTGTAACACACGGCGGAGGCAGTGTGATGGCCGGACATGGTACAGCTCCTGATCCACAGCACACCACATCATCTGTAACACACGGCGGAGGCAGTGTGATGGCCGGACATGGTACAGCTCCTGATCCACAGCACACCACATCATCTGTAACACACGGTGGAGGCAGTGTGATGGCCGGGCATGATACAGCTCATGATACAAGACACACCACATCATCTGTAACACACGGCGGAGGCAGAGTGATGGCCGGGCATGGTACAGGTCATGATCCAAGACACACCACATCATCTGTAACACACAGCGGAGGCAGTGTGATGGCCGGGCATGGTACAGCTCATGATCCACAGCACACCACATCATCTGTAACACACGGCGGAGGCAGTGTGATGGCCGGGCATGATACAGCTCATGATACAAGACACACCACATCATCTGTAACACACGGCGGAGGCAGAGTGATGGCCGGGCATGGTACAGGTCATGATCCAAGACACACCACATCATCTGTAACACACAGCGGAGGCAGTGTGATGGCCGGGCATGGTACAGCTCATGATACAAGACACACCACATCATCTGTAACACACGGCGGAGGCAGTGTGATGGCCGGGCATGGTACAGCTCCTGATCCAAGGCACACCACATCATCTGTAACACACGGCGGAGGCAGTGTGATGGCCGGGCATGGTACAGCTCATGATACAAGACACACCACATCATCTGTAACACACGGCGGAGGCAGTGTGATGGCCGGACATGGTACAGCTCCTGATCCAAGACACACCACATCATCTGTAACACACGGCGGAGGCAGTGTGATGGCCGGGCATGGTACAGCTCATGATCCAAGACACACCACATCATCTGTAACACACGGCGGAGGCAGTGTGATGGCCGGGCATGGTACAGCTCATGATACAAGACACACCACATCATCTGTAACACACGGCGGAGGCAGAGTGATGGCCGGGCATGGTACAGCTCATGAAACAAGACACACCACATCATCTGTAACACACGGCGGAGGCAGTGTGCTGGCCGGGCATGGTACAGCTCATGATACAAGACACACCACATCATCTGTAACACACGGCGGAGGCAGTGTGATGGCCGGGCATGGTACAGCTCCTGATCCAAGACACACCACATCATCTGTAACACACGGCGGAGGCAGTGTGATGGCCAAGCATGGTACAGCTCATGATAGAAGACACACCACATCATCTGTAACACACGGCGGAGGCAGTGTGATGGCCGAGCATGGTACAGCTCATGATCCAAGGCACACCACATCATCTGTAACACACGGCGGAGGCAGAGTGATGGCCGGGCATGGTACAGCTCATGATACAAGACACACCACATCATCTGTAACACATGGCGGAGGCAGTGTGATGGCCGGGCATGGTACAGCTCATGATACAAGACACACCACATCATCTGTAACACACGGCGGAGGCAGTGTGATGGCCGGGCATGGTACAGCTCATGATACAAGACACACCACATCATCTGTAACACACGGCGGAGGCAGAGTGATGGCCGGGCATGGTACAGCTCATGATCCAAGACACACCACATCATCTGTAACACACGGCGGAGGCAGTGTGATGGCCGGGCATGGTACAGCTCATGATACAAGACACACCACATCATCTGTAACACACGGCGGAGGCAGTGTGATGGCCGGGCATGGTACAGTTCATGATCCAAAGCACACCACATCATCTGTAACACACGGCGGAGGCAGAGTGATGGCCGGGCATGGTACAGTTCATGATCCAAAGCACACCACATCATCTGTAACACACGGCGGAGGCAGAGTGATGGCCGGGCATGGTACAGCTCATGATCCAAAGCACACCACATCATCTGTAACACACGGCGGAGGCAGAGTGATGGCCGGGCATGGTACAGCTCATGATCCAAGGCACACCACATCATCTGTAACACACGGCGGAGGCAGTGTGATGGCCGGGCATGGTACAGCTCATGATACAAGACACACCACATCATCTGTAACACACGGCGGAGGCAGTGTGATGGCCAGGCATGGTACAGGTCATGATACAAGACACACCACATCATCTGTAACACACGGCGGAGGCAGTGTGATGGCCGGGCATGGTACAGCTCATGATACAAGGCACACCACATCATCTGTAACACACAGCGGAGGCAGTGTGATGGCCGGGCATGGTACAGCTCATGATACAAGACACACCACATCATCTGTAACACACGGCGGAGGCAGTGTGATGGCCGGGCATGGTACAGCTCATGATCCAAGACACACCACATCATCTGTAACACACGGCGGAGGCAGTGTGATGGCCGGGCATGGTACAGCTCATGATACAAGACACACCACATCATCTGTAACACACGGCGGAGGCAGTGTGCTGGCCGGGCATGGTACAGCTCATGATACAAGACACACCACATCATCTGTACCACACGGCGGAGGCAGTGTGCTGGCCGGGCATGGTACAGCTCATGATACAAGACACACCACATCATCTGTAACACACGGCGGAGGCAGTGTGATGGCCGGGCATGGTACAGCTCATGATACAAGACACACCACATCATCTGTAACACACGGCGGAGGCAGTGTGATGGCCGGGCATGGTACAGCTCATGATACAAGACACACCACATCATCTGTAACACACGGCGGAGGCAGTGTGATGGCCGGGCATGGTACAGCTCATGATACAAGACACACCACATCATCTGTAACACACGGCGGAGGCAGTGTGATGGCCGGGCATGGTACAGCTCATGATCCAAGACACACCACATTATCTGTAACACACGGCGGAGGCAGTGTGATGGCCGAGCATGGTACAGCTCATGATACAAGACACACCACATCATCTGTAACACACGGCGGAGGCAGTGTGATGGCCGGGCATGATACAGCTCATGATACAAGACACACCACATCATCTGTAACACACGGCGGAGGCAATGTGATGGCCGGGCATGATACAGCTCATGATACAAGGCACACGACATCATCTGTAACACACGGCGGAGGCAGTGTGATGGCCGGGCATGGTACAGTTCATGATACAAGACACACCACATCATCTGTAACACACGGCGGAGGCAGTGTGATGGCCGGGCATGATACAGCTCATGATCCAAGGCACACGACATCATCTGTAACACACGGCGGAGGCAGTGTGATGGCCGGGCATGGTACAGCTCATGATACAAGACACACCACATCATCTGTAACACACGGCGGAGGCAGTGTGATGGCCGGGCATGGTACAGCTCATGATCCAAGACACACCACATCATCTGTAACACACGGCGGAGGCAGTGTGATGGCCGGACATGGTACAGCTCATGATACAAGACACACCACATCATCTGTAACACACGGCGGAGGCAGTGTGATGGCCGGGCATGGTACAGCTCATGATACAATGCACACCACATCATCTGTAACACACGGCGGAGGCAGAGTGATGGCCGGGCATGGTACAGCTCATGATACAAGACACACCACATCATCTGTAACACACGGTGGAGGCAGTGTGATGGCCGGGCATGGTACAGCTCATGATACAAGACACACCACATCATCTGTAACACACGGCGGAGGCAGTGTGATGGCCGGGCATGGTACAGCTCATGATACAAGACACACCACATCATCTGTAACACACGGCGGAGGCAGTGTGATGGCCGGACATGGTACAGCTCATGATCCAAGACACACCACATCATCTGTAACACACGGCGGAGGCAGTGTGATGGCCGGGCATGGTACAGCTCATGATCCAAGACACACCACATCATCTGTAACACACGGCGGAGGCAGTGTGATGGCCGGGCATGGTACAGCTCATGATACAAGACACACCACATCATCTGTAACACACGGCGGAGGCAGTGTGATGGCCGGGCATGGTACAGCTCATGATACAAGACACACCACATCATCTATAACACACGGCGGAGGCAGTGTGATGGCCGGGCATGGTACAGCTCATGATACAAGACACACCACATCATCTGTAACACACGGCAGAGGCAGTGTGATGGCCGGGCATGGTACAGCTCATGATCCAAGACACACCACATCATCTGTAACACACGGC
Source organism: Anomaloglossus baeobatrachus (assembly GCF_048569485.1). Lineage (NCBI taxonomy): Eukaryota > Metazoa > Chordata > Amphibia > Anura > Aromobatidae > Anomaloglossus > Anomaloglossus baeobatrachus. The sequence goes on along the minus strand of NC_134358.1, from coordinate 580,210,958 downwards.
GGAGGCAGAGTGATGGCCGGGCATGGTACAGCTCATGATACAAGACACACCACATCATCTGTAACACACGGCGGAGGCAGTGTGATGGCCGGGCATGGTACAGCTCATGATACAAGACACACCACATCATCTGTAACACACGGCGGAGGCAGTGTGATGGCCGGGCATGGTACAGCTCATGATACAAGACACACCACATCATCTGTAACACACGGCGGAGGCAGAGTGATGGCCGGGCATGGTACAGCTCATGATCCACAGCACACCACATCATCTGTAACACACGCCGGAGGCAGTGTGCTGGCCGGGCATGGTACAGCTCATGATACAAGACACACCACATCATCTGTAACACACGGCGGAGGCAGTGTGATGGCCGGGCATGGTACAGCTCATGATACAAGACACACCACATCATCTGTAACACACGGCGGAGGCATTGTGATGGCCGGGCATGGTACAGCTCATGATACAAGATACACCACATCATCTGTAACACACGGTGGAGGCAGTGTGATGGCCGGGCATGGTACAGCTCATGATACAAGACACACCACATCATCTGTAACACACGGCGGAGGCAGTGTGATGGCCGGGCATGGTACAGCTCATGATACAAGACACACCACATCATCTGTAACACACGGTGGAGGCAGTGTGATGGCCGGGCATGGTACAGCTCATGATACAAGACACACCACATCATCTGTAACACACGGCGGAGGCAGTGTGATGGCCGGGCATGATACAGCTCATGATACAAGACACACCACATCATCTGTAACACACGGCGGAGGCAGTGTGATGGCCGGGCATGGTACAGCTCATGATCCAAGACACACCACATCATCTGTAACACACGGCGGAGGCAGTGTGATGGCCGGGCATGGTACAGCTCATGATACAAGACACACCACATCATCTGTAACACACGGTGGAGGCAGTGTGATGGCCGGGAATGGTACAGCTCATGATACAAGACACACCACATCATCTGTAACACACGGCGGAGGCAGTGTGATGGCCGGGCATGGTACAGCTCATGATACAAGACACACCACATCATCTGTAACACACGGCGGAGGCAGTGTGATGGCCGGGCATGATACAGCTCATGATACAAGACACACCACATCATCTGTAACACACGGCGGAGGCAGTGTGATGGCCGGGCATGGTACAGCTCATGATCCAAGACACACCACATCATCTGTAACACACGGCGGAGGCAGTGTGATGGCCGGGCATGGTACAGCTCATGATACAAGACACACCACATCATCTGTAACACACGGTGGAGGCAGTGTGATGGCCGGGAATGGTACAGCTCATGATACAAGACACACCACATCATCTGTAACACACGGCGGAGGCAGTGTGATGGCCGGGCATGGTACAGCTCATGATACAAGACACACCACATCATCTGTAACACACGGCGGAGGCAGTGTGATGGCCGGGCATGGTACAGCTCATGATACAAGACACACCACATCATCTGTAACACACGGCGGAGGCAGAGTGATGGCCGGGCATGGTACAGCTCATGATCCAAGACACACCACATCATCTGTAACACACAGCGGAGGCAGTGTGATGGCCGGGCATGGTACAGCTCATGATACAAGACACACCACATCATCTGTAACACACGGCGGAGGCAGTGTGCTGGCCGGGCATGGTACAGCTCCTGATCCAAGACCCACCACATCATCTGTAACACACGGTGGAGGCAGAGTGATGGCCGGGCATGGTACAGCTCATGATCCAAGACACACCACATCATCTGTAACACACGGCGGAGGCAGAGTGATGGCCGGGCATGGTACAGCTCATGATACAAGATACACCACATCATCTGTAACACACGGTGGAGGCAGTGTGATGGCCGGGCATGGTATAGCTCATGATACAAGACACACCACATCATCTGTAACACACGGCGGAGGCAGTGTGATGGCCGGGCATGGTACAGCTCATGATACAAGACACACCACATCATCTGTAACACACGGCGGAGGCAGTGTGATGGCCGGGCATGATACAGCTCATGATACAAGACACACCACATCATCTGTAACACACGGCGGAGGCAGTGTGATGGCCGGGCATGGTACAGCTCATGATACAAGACACACCACATCATCTGTAACACACGGCGGAGGCAGTGTGATGGCCGGGCATGGTACAGCTCATGATCCACAGCACACCACATCATCTGTAACACACGGCGGAGGCAGTGTGATGGCCGGGCATGGTACAGCTCATGATACAAGACACACCACATCATATGTAACACACGGTGGAGGCAGTGTGATGGCCGGGCATGGTACAGCTCATGATACAAGGCACACCACATCATCTGTAACACACGGCGGAGGCAGTGTGATGGCCGGGCATGGTACAGCTCATGATACAAGACACACCACATCATCTGTAACACACGGCGGAGGCAGAGTGATGGCCGGGCATGGTACAGCTCATGATACAAGATACACCACATCATCTGTAACACACGGTGGAGGCAGTGTGATGGCCGGGCATGGTACAGCTCATGATACAAGACACACCACATCATCTGTAACACACGGCGGAGGCAGTGTGATGGCCAGGCATGATACAGCTCATGATACAAGACACACCACATCATCTGTAACACACGGCGGAGGCAGTGTGATGGCCGGGCATGGTACAGCTCATGATACAAGACACACCACATCATCTGTAACACAGGGCGGAGGCAGTGTGATGGCCGGGCATGGTACAGCTCATGATCCACAGCACACCACATCATCTGTAACACACGGCGGAGGCAGTGTGATGGCCGGGCATGGTACAGCTCATGATACAAGACACACCACATCATATGTAACACACGGTGGAGGCAGTGTGATGGCCGGGCATGGTACAGCTCATGATACAAGGCACACCACATCATCTGTAACACACGGCGGAGGCAGTGTGATGGCCGGGCATGGTACAGCTCATGATACAAGGCACACCACATCATCTGTAACACACAGCGGAGGCAGTGTGATGGCCGGGCATGGTACAGCTCATGATCCAAGACACACCACATCATCTGTAACACACGGCGGAGGCAGTGTGATGGCCGGGCATGGTACAGCTAATGATACAAGACACACCACATCATCTGTAACACACGGCGGAGGCAGTGTGATGGCCGGGCATGGTACAGCTCATGATCCAAGACACAGCACATCATCTGTAACACACGGCGGAGGCAGTGTGATGGCCAAGCATGGTACAGCTCATGATACAAGACACACCACATCATCTGTAACACACGGCGGAGGCAGTGTGATGGCCGGGCATGGTACAGCTCATGATACAAGACACACCACATCATCTGTAACACACGGCGGAGGCAGTGTGATGGCCGGGCATGGTACAGCTCATGATACAAGACACACCACATCATCTGTAACACACGGCGGAGGCAGTGTGATGGTCGGGCATGGTACAGCTCCTGATCCAAGGCACACCACATCATCTGTAACACACGGCGGAGGCAGTGTGATGGCCGGGCATGGTACAGCTCATGATACAAGACACACCACATCATCTGTAACACACGGCGGAGGCAGTGTGATGGCCGGGCATGGTACAGCTCATGATACAAGACACACCACATCATCTGTAACACACAGCGGAGGCAGTGTGATGGCCGGGCATGGTACAGCTCATGATACAAGACACACCACATCATCTGTAACACACGGCGGAGGCAGTGTGATGGCCGGGCATGGTACAGCTCATGATACAAGACACACCACATCATCTGTAACACACGGCGGAGGCAGTGTGATGGCCGAGCATGGTACAGCTCATGATACAAGACACACCACATCATCTGTAACACACGGCGGAGGCAGTGTGATGGCCGGGCATGGTACAGCTCATGATACAAGACACACCACATCATCTGTAACACACGGCGGAGGCAGTGTGATGGTCGGGCATGGTACAGCTCCTGATCCAAGGCACACCACATCATCTGTAACACACGGCGGAGGCAGTGTGATGGCCGAGCATGGTACAGCTCATGATACAAGACACACCACATCATCTGTAACACACGGCGGAGGCAGTGTGATGGCCGGGCATGGTACAGCTCATGATACAAGACACACCACATCATCTGTAACACACGGCGGAGGCAGTGTGATGGTCGGGCATGGTACAGCTCCTGATCCAAGGCACACCACATCATCTGTAACACACGGCGGAGGCAGTGTGATGGCCGGGCATGGTACAGCTCATGATACAAGACACACCACATCATCTGTAACACACGGCGGAGGCAGTGTGATGGCCGGGCATGGTACAGCTCATGATACAAGACACACCACATCATCTGTAACACACAGCGGAGGCAGTGTGATGGCCGGGCATGGTACAGCTCATGATACAAGACACACCACATCATCTGTAACACACGGCGGAGGCAGTGTGATGGCTGGGCATGGTACAGCTCATGATACAAGACACACCACATCATCTGTAACACACGGCGGAGGCAGTGTGCTGGCCGGGCATGGTACAGCTCCTGATCCAAGACCCACCACATCATCTGTAACACACGGTGGAGGCAGTGTGATGGCCGGGCATGGTACAGCTCATGATACAAGACACACCACATCATCTGTAACACACGGCGGAGGCAGTGTGATGGCCGGGCATGGTACAGCTCATGATACAAGACACACCACATCATCTGTAACACACGGCGGAGGCAGTGTGATGGCCGGGCATGATACAGCTCATGATCCAAGACACACCACATCATCTGTAACACACGGCGGAGGCAGTGTGGTGGCCGGGCATGGTACAGCTCCTGATCCAAGACACACCACATCATCTGTAACACACGGCGGAGGCAGTGTGATGGCCGGGCATGGTACAGCTCATGATACAAGACACACCACATCATCTGTAACACACGGCGGAGGCAGTGTGATGGCCGGGCATGGTACAGCTCATGATCCAAGACACACCACATCATCTGTAACACACGGCGGAGGCAGTGTGATGGCCGGGCATGGTACAGCTCATGATCCAAGACACACCACATCATCTGTAACACACGGTGGAGGCAGTGTGATGGCCGGGCATGGTACAGCTCATGATACAAGACACACCACATCATCTGTAACACACAGCGGAGGCAGTGTGATGGCCGGGCATGGTACAGCTCATGATACAAGGCACACCACATCATCTGTAACACACGGCGGAGGCAGTGTGATGGCCGGGCATGATACAGCTCATGATACAAGACACACCACATCATCTGTAACACACGGCGGAGGCAGTGTGATAGCCGGGCATGATACAGCTCATGATACAAGACACACCACATCATCTGTAACACACGGCGGAGGCAGTGTGATGGCCGAGCATGGTACAGCTCATGATCCAAGGCACACCACATCATCTGTAACACACGGCGGAGGCAGTGTGATGGCCGGGCATGGTACAGCTCCTGATCCAAGACACACCACATCATCTGTAACACACGGCGGAGGCAGTGTGATGGCCGGGCATGGTACAGCTCATGATACAAGACACACCACATCATCTGTAACACACGGCGGAGGCAGTGTGATGGCCGGGCATGATACAGCTCATGATACAAGACACACCACATCATCTGTAACACACGGCGGAGGCAGTGTGATGGCCGGGCATGATACAGCTCATGATCCAAGACACACCACATCATCTGTAACACACGGCGGAGGCAGTGTGATGGCCGGGCATGGTACAGCTCATGATCCACAGCACACCACATCATCTGTAACACACGGCGGAGGCAGTGTGATGGCCGGGCATGGTACAGCTCATGATCCAAGGCACACCACATCATCTGTAACACACGGCGGAGGCAGTGTGATGGCCGGGCATGGTACAGCTCCTGATCCAAGACACACCACATCATCTGTAACACACGGCGGAGGCAGTGTGATGGCCGGGCATGGTACAGCTCATGATCCAAGACACACCACATCATCTGTAACACACGGCGGAGGCAGTGTGATGGCCGGGCATGGTACAGCTCATGATACAAGACACACCACATCATCTGTAACACACGGCGGAGGCAGTGTGATGGCCGGGCATGGTACAGCTCATGATACAAGACACACCACATCATCTGTAACACACGGCGGAGGCAGTGTGATGGCCGGGCATGGTACAGCTCATGATACAAGACACACCACATCATCTGTAACACACGGCGGAGGCAGTGTGATGGCCGGGCATGGTACAGCTCATGATACAAGACACACCACATCATCTGTAACACACGGCGGAGGCAGTGTGATGGCCGGGCATGGTACAGCTCATGATACAAGACACACCACATCATCTGTAACACACGGCGGAGGCAGAGTGATGGCCGGGCATGGTACAGGTCATGATCCAAGGCACACCACATCATCTGTAACACACGGCGGAGGCAGTGTGATGGCCGGGCATGGTACAGCTCATGATCCAAGACACACCACATCATCTGTAACACACGGCGGAGGCAGTGTGATGGCCGGGCATGATACAGCTCATGATACAAGACACACCACATCATCTGTAACACACGGCGGAGGCAGTGTGATGGCCGGGCATGGTACAGCTCCTGATCCAAGACACACCACATCATCTGTAACACACGGCGGAGGCAGTGTGATGGCCGGGCATGATACAGCTCATGATACAAGACACACCACATCATCTGTAACACACGGCAGAGGCAGAGTGATGGCCGGGCATGGTACAGGTCATGATCCAAGGCACACCACATCATCTGTAACACACGGCGGAGGCAGTGTGATGGCCGGGCATGGTACAGCTCATGATACAAGACACAGCACATCATCTGTAACACATGGCGGAGGCAGTGTGATGGCCGGGCATGGTACAGCTCATGATACAAGACACACCACATCATCTGTAACACACGGCGGAGGCAGTGTGATGGCCGGGCATGGTACAGCTCATGATACAAGACACAGCACATCATCTGTAACACATGGCGGAGGCAGTGTGATGGCCGAGCATGGTACAGCTCATGATACAAGACACACCACATCATCTGTAACACACGGCGGAGGCAGTGTGATGGCCGGGCATGGTACAGCTCATGATCCAAGACACACCACATCATCTGTAACACACGGCGGAGGCAGTGTGATGGCCGGGTATGGTACAGCTCATGATCCAAGATACAGCACATCATCTGTAACACACAGCGGAGGCAGTGTGATGGCCGAGCATGGTACAGCTCATGATACAAGGCACACCACATCATCTGTAGCACACGGCGGAGGCAGTGTGATGGCCAGGCATGGTACAGCTCATGATACAAGACACACCACATCATCTGTAACACACGGCGGAGGCAGTGTGATGGCCGAGCATGGTACAGCTCATGATACAAGACACACCACATCATCTGTAACACACGGCGGAGGCAGTGTGATGGCCGGGCATGGTACAGCTCATGATACAAGACACACCACATCATCTGTAACACACGGCGGAGGCAGTGTGATGGCCGGGCATGGTACAGCTCATGATACAAGACACACCACATCATCTGTAACACACGGCGGAGGCAGTGTGATGGCCGGGCATGGTACAGCTCATGATCCAAAGCACACCACATCATCTGTAACACACGGCGGAGGCAGAGTGATGGCCGGGCATGGTACAGCTCATGATACAAGACACACCACATCATCTGTAACACACGGCGGAGGCAGTGTGATGGCCGGGCATGGTACAGCTCCTGATCCAAGACACACCACATCATCTGTAACACACGGCGGAGGCAGTGTGATGGCCGGGCATGGTACAGCTCCTGATCCAAGACACACCACATCATCTGTAACACACGGCGGAGGCAGTGTGATGGCCGGGCATGATACAGCTCATGATACAAGGCACACCACATCATCTGTAACACACGGCGGAGGCAGTGTGATGGCCGGGCATGGTACAGCTCATGATCCAAGACACACCACATCATCTGTAACACACGGCGGAGGCAGTGTGATGGCCGAGCATGGTACAGCTCATGATACAAGACACACCACATCATCTGTAACACACGGCAGAGGCAGTGTGATGGCCGGGCATGGTACAGCTCATGATACAAGACACACCACATCATCTGTAACACACGGCGGAGGCAGTGTGATGGCCGGGCATGGTACAGCTCATGATCCAAGACACACCACATCATCTGTAACACACGGCGGAGGCAGTGTGATGGCCGGGCATGGTACAGCTCATGATCCAAAGCACACCACATCATCTGTAACACACGGTGGAGGCAGTGTGATGGCCGGGCATGGTACAGCTCATGATCCAAGACACACCACATCATCTGTAACACACGGCGGAGGCAGTGTGATGGCCGGGCATGGTACAGCTCATGATACAAGACACACCACATCATCTGTAACACACGGTGGAGGCAGTGTGATGGCCGGGCATGGTACAGCTCATGATACAAGACACACCACATCATCTGTAACACACGGCGGAGGCAGTGTGATGGCCGGGCATGGTACAGGTCATGATACAAGACACACCACATCATCTGTAACACACGGCGGAGGCAGAGTGATGGCCGGGCATGATACAGCTCATGATACAAGACACACCACATCATCTGTAACACACGGCGGAGGCAGTGTGATGGCCGGGCATGGTACAGCTCATGATACAAGACACACCACATCATCTGTAACACACGGCGGAGGCAGTGTGATGGCCGGGCATGGTACAGCTCATGATACAAGACACACCACATCATCTGTAACACACGGCGGAGGCAGTGTGATGGCCGAGCATGATACAGCTCATGATACAAGGCACACCACATCATCTGTAACACACGGCGGAGGCAGTGTGATGGCCGGACATGGTACAGCTCATGATACAAGACACACCACATCATCTGTAACACACGGCGGAGGCAGTGTGATGGCCGGGCATGGTACAGCTCATGATACAAGACACACCACATCATCTGTAACACACGGCGGAGGCAGAGTGATGGCCGGGCATGGTACAGCTCATGATACAAGACACACCACATCATCTGTAACACACGGCGGAGGCAGTGTGATGGCCGGGCATGGTACAGCTCATGATACAAGACACACCACATCATCTGTAACACACGGCGGAGGCAGTGTGATGGCCGGGCATGGTACAGCTCATGATCCAAAGCACACCACATCATCTGTAACACACGGCGGAGGCAGTGTGATGGCCGGGCATGGTACAGCTCATGATCCAAGACACACCACATCATCTGTAACACACGGCGGAGGCAGTGTGATGGCCGGACATGGTACAGCTCATGATACAAGACACACCACATCATCTGTAACACACGGCGGAGGCAGTGTGATGGCCGGACATGGTACAGCTCATGATACAAGGCACACCACATCATCTGTAACACACGGCGGAGGCAGTGTGATGGCCGGGCATGGTACAGCTCATGATACAAGACACAGCACATCATCTGTAACACATGGCGGAGGCAGTGTGATGGCCGGGCATGGTACAGCTCCTGATCCAAGACACACCACATCATCTGTAACACACGGCGGAGGCAGTGTGCTGGCCGGGCATGGTACAGCTCATGATACAAGACACACCACATCATCTGTAACACACGGCGGAGGCAGAGTGATGGCCGGGCATGGTCCAGCTCATGATACAAGGCACACCACATCATCTGTAACACACGGCGGAGGCAGTGTGATGGCCGGGCATGGTACAGCTCATGATACAAGACACACCACATCATCTGTAACACACGGCGGAGGCAGTGTGATGGCCGGGCATGGTACAGCTCATGATCCACAGCACACCACATCATCTGTAACACACGGCGGAGGCAGTGTGATGGCCAAGCATGGTACAGCTCATGATACAAGGCACACCACATCATCTGTAACACACGGCGGAGGCAGTGTGATGGCCGGGCATGGTACAGCTCATGATACAAGACACACCACATCATCTGTAACACACGGCGGAGGCAGTGTGATGGCCGGGCATGGTACAGCTCATGATCCAAGACACACCACATCATCTGTAACACACGGCGGAGGCAGTGTGATGGCCGGGCATGGTACAGCTCATGATACAAGACACAGCACATCATCTGTAACACACGGCGGAGGCAGTGTGATGACCGGACATGGTACAGCTCATGATCCAAGACACACCACATCATCTGTAACACACAGCGGAGGCAGTGTGATGGCCGGGCATGGTACAGCTCATGATCCAAGACACACCACATCATCTGTAACACACGGCGGAGGCAGTGTGATGGCCGGGCATGGTACAGCTCATGATACAAGACACACCACATCATCTGTAACACACGGCGGAGGCAGTGTGATGGCCGGGCATGGTACAGCTCCTGATCCAAGACACACCACATCATCTGTAACACACGGCGGAGGCAGTGTGATGGCCGGGCATGGTACAGCTCATGATACAAAGCACACCACATCATCTGTAACACACGGCGGAGGCAGAGTGATGGCCGGGCATGGTACAGCTCATGATACAAGACACACCACATCATCTGTAACACACGGCGGAGGCAGTGTGATGGCCGGGCATGGTACAGGTCATGATACAAGACACAGCACATCATCTGTAACACATGGCGGAGGCAGTGTGATGGCCGGGCATGGTACAGCTCATGATACAAGACACACCACATCATCTGTAACACACGGCGGAGGCAGTGTGATGGCCGGACATGGTACAGCTCATGATCCAAGACACACCACATCATCTGTAACACACGGCGGAGGCAGTGTGATGGCCGGGCATGGTACAGCTCATGATACAAGACACACCACATCATCTGTAACACACGGCGGAGGCAGTGTGATGGCCGGGCATGGTACAGCTCATGATCCAAGACACACCACATCATCTGTAACACACGGCGGAGGCAGAGTGATGGCCGGGCATGGTACAGCTCCTGATCCAAGACACACCACATCATCTGTAACACACGGCGGAGGCAGTGTGGTGGCCGGGCATGATACAGCTCATGAGACAAGACACACCACATCATCTGTAACACACGGCGGAGGCAGTGTGATGGCCGGACATGGTACAGCTCATGATCCAAGACACAGCACATCATCTGTAACACACGGCGGAGGCAGTGTGATGGCCGGGCATGGTACAGCTCATGATACAAGACACAGCACATCATCTGTAACACACGGCGGAGGCAGTGTGATGGCCGGGCATGGTACAGCTCATGATCCAAGACACACCACGTCATCTGTAACACACGGCGGAGGCAGTGTGATGGCCGGGCATGGTACAGCTCATGATACAAGGCACACCACATCATCTGTAACACACGGCGGAGGCAGTGTGATGGCCGGGCATGGTACAGCTCCTGATCCAAGACACACCACATCATCTGTAACACACGGCGGAGGCAGTGTGATGGCCGGGTGTCACCCTCCCCGGGTCCTCTGCTCCGCTCCCCGGGTCCTCAGCCCCGCTCCCCGGCTCACCTGCCACGCTCCCCGGGTCCTTGGCTCCGGTGCCCGTCCTTCCCAGGCCCCCTGGTCTCCGATCGCGCCGCCCGACGGCTTCCCAGGCCCTGGCCGGCTCCCCTGCGTCCTCTTCTCAGCCTCCTTCCCTGGCTTCTGGCACCCGGGCTGCGCGCATGCGCATTAGGGCGCGCGCGCGGTCACTGACCCTTTCTTAAAGGGCCAGCGTCCTTTAACAGGAAATGAGGCTAAACAGGTACAGGGTATAAAAGGGTGTATTGTCCATGAGGGCGGGGCCTGATCTTCGTGTTTTCCAAGCTAGGAGTCAGGTCTCCTTGTGTCTTCGTGCCATACTCACGTATCTCTCTTCTAGAGCTGATCCTGCCTCGCCATCCGGTCCTGCTGAATCCCGAACCCCGCACGCTGTCCGTCTGCCATCTGACAGTCCGTACCATCTCGGATCCCTGCGGTGACCCGTCATCACGCTCCAAAGGTTCCGGACCCCGCCTGACATCACCTCGGCTTCCGAACCTGAGCTACGTCACCCGGACTACCATCTGTGACTCCGTGGTCCCAGGGACTTCTTCGTTACACTCACTGGCACGGACTGTTCTACTGCCCATAGTGCTTCAGCTACCGGACTCCTTACCACCATCTTAGAGTTCGGCCCAGTGGATCCACCTCCTGGGTCTGCCCGACCGCCTGGCCCTGACAGTAAGATCAGGCCATGGATCCCGCTGCAGCACTAGCAGCCTTGCAAGAGGAACTCCAACGCCAGCGTGAAGTCCAGACCCGCATGCTGAACTTTATGACGTCCGTGGACACCCGCCTGTACACGTTACAAGCGGCAGTTACGCCTTCAACATTCCGGGCCTCCACTAGTCAATCCACGGCTCCCGCACCCGTGGCAGCCTCTTCGGATGCTTCCCGACTCCGTTTGGCTTCACCACCTCGTTATGCCGGAGATCCCAAGACCTGCAGGGGCTTCATAAACCAATGCTCCCTTCATTTCACGCAGCTGCCACATTTGTTTGCCTCCGACCAAGCCAAGGTCGCCTTCATCATGTCTCACCTAGAGGGCGAGGCACTGGCGTGGATGAATCCCTTGTGGGAGAAGGAGGACCCTATGACCAAGGACCTTCAAGAGTTCCTGCAGGCCTTTCGCAGCACCTTTGACGAGCCGGGACGCGCCTCTGCGTCTGCTTCATCCCTCCTCCGCTTACGTCAAGGAACACTGACGGTGGGCCAATACGCCATCCGTTTCCGCACTTTGGCTTCAGAACTCGGGTGGAATAATGAGGCCCTAACAGCCGCCTTCTGGGAAGGACTCTCGAGTCGCATCAAAGATGAGTTGGCGGGTCGTGACGTGCCCTCCACCCTAGATGCCCTGATTGCCCTAGCAACTCGAGTGGACATTCGTTTTCAGGAGCGCTCCAAAGAGCTGTCTCGTGAGAGACGTCCGGTACGGCATTCCTCTCCTCCACAGAAGCCCTCCGTATCTCAGTCATCAACAGCTGGGATTCCCGTCCACGAGCCCATGCAGATCGACCGAGTACGACAGTCTGAACAACGTCGAGCAGAGCGGCTCGCCAAGGGTCTCTGCTTTTACTGCGGAGAGGACACACACCTCCTACGCTCCTGTCCGGAGAGGCCGGGAAACTCCAAAGCCTAGGGTTGGTAGGAGAGGCCACCCTAGGTGCTGGGACTCTCTCAGACCCGGTTATGTGGACTGTGCAAGTGTCAACGGGAGAGACGCGCTTCACGGCTGAGGCATACCTCGACTCTGGAGCAGCAGGCAATTTCATCCAGCAGGCCACGGTGGACAAGTACCAGCTGCCTGTTACTCCACTCGAGAAGCCCCTAGTGATTGCCTCTGTGGATGGGAAACCCCTCTCTGATACCATCTCCTGGGTCACCAGTCCGGTCGAACTGCGTATCGGTGCCCTGCACACCGAGAACATCGCTCTCTACGTCCTTCCACACATGTCCCATCAAATCCTGCTGGGACTTCCCTGGTTGCGGACACACGAACCATCAGTCAGCTGGGGTACTGGCGAAATCACCCGATGGGGTCCTGCTTGTCATGAGAAGTGTCTGAAGTCCATACAACCCCTCCGACGACCTCCGGTTCCAGAGAACCTACCAGAACTGCCTTCGGCCTATTGGTCCTTCGCAGACGTTTTTGACAAGAAGGAGTCTGAGGTACTTCCGCCACACCGTCCCTACGATTGTGCCATCGACCTGCTCCCAGGAACTACACCGCCTCGAGGACGGATATATCCGTTGTCCCCAGCCGAAACCAGGGCCATGTCTACCTACATCACAGAGAGCCTGGCAAGGGGATTCATCCGGAGATCCTCCTCTCCTGCGGGAGCAGGCTTCTTCTTCGTTAAGAAGAAAGAGGGTGACCTACGCCCATGCATCGACTACCGGGGTCTGAATCAGATCACCGTAAAAAACAAGTACCCTCTGCCGCTCATCCCCGAATTGTTCGACCAGCTCAGAGGAGCCCGTGTGTTCACCAAGCTGAATCTTCGGGGTGCCTACAACCTAGTTCGTATCCGCTCTGGGGACGAATGGAAGACCGCGTTTAATACTCGCGATGGGCATTATGAATACTGCGTGATGCCCTTCGGCCTGTGTAACGCACCAGCAGTCTTCCAAGAATTGGTGAACGACATATTCCGGGACCTCCTCTACATCTGTGTAGTAGTTTATCTGGATGACATCCTTATCTTCTCTCCGGACCTCCAGACCCACAGAGAGAACGTACAGCTGGTTCTACAAAGATTGAGAGAGAATCGTCTCTACGCCAAATACGAGAAGTGTGTCTTTGAGCAGTCTTCTCTTCCTTTCCTGGGATACATCATCTCTGGCACTGGACTGCAGATGGATCCAAAGAAGGTCTCCTCCATACTCAACTGGCCTCCCCCTTCTGGACTGAAGGCAATCCAACGGTTCCTGGGATTCGCCAACTACTACCGCCAGTTTATCCCTCACTTCTCTGCCCTGACTGCTCCTCTCTCCGCTTTGACCAAAAAGGAGGCTAATCCAAAGGACTGGTCACCTGCGGCCGACGCCGCGTTTTGCTCTCTGAAGCGAGCATTTGCCTCCGCTCCTGTACTCCACCGTCCGGAGTTAAACCGCCAGTTCACCTTGGAGGTGGATGCCTCCTCCTCGGGAGCCGGAGCAGTGCTCATGCAGAAGTCCTCCTCCGGCAAGATGGTGACGTGCGGTTTCTTCTCCAAGAGCTTCTCAGCGCCTGAACGTAATTACACCATCGGTGACCGAGAACTATTTGCGGTCAAACTGGCTCTGGAGGAGTGGCGCTACCTCCTGGAAGGAGCAGTGTACCCCGTGATTATCTACACGGACCACAAGAACCTGGAATACCTGCGGTCCGCTCAGCGACTGAACCCAAGGCAAGCCAGGTGGTCCCTATTCTTTGCCAGGTTTGACTTCCAGCTCCATTTCCGACCCGCGGACAAGAATGTACGCGCTGATGCCTTGTCTAGGTCTTTCATGCCCATGGAGCAGGAGGAAGAGACTACCCAACCCATCATCTCTCCTAGCAAGATCATTCCGGTGGCCCCTGTCACCCTGGCCCAGATACCGCCCGGAAAGACCTATGTCTCTGAGACTGACAGGCAAAAAGTGTTACACTGGGGTCATGCCTCAAAAACAGCCGGTCATGCAGGCCAGAAGAGAACATGGGGTGCGATTGTACGCCATTACTGGTGGCCATCCCTTCGCACGGACGTCGCTGCTTTTGTCTCTGCCTGCTCCTCTTGTGCCAGGAACAAGACGCCCAAACACCTGCCCTATGGCCGTCTTCTGCCTCTGCCTATACCCTCAGTTCCGTGGCAACACATAGCGATGGATTTTATTACGGACTTGCCATTATCCTCTGGACACACAGTCATATGGGTCGTGGTGGACCGGTTCTCCAAAATGGCTCACTTCATCCCCATGGCTGGACTGCCCTCTGCTCAGGAACTCGCGGAAGCCTATATACATCACATCTTCCGCTTGCATGGCTTTCCATCCCACATCGTGTCCGACAGAGGAACTCAGTTCACCTCCCGCTTCTGGAGGGCGCTCTGCAAACATCTGGGAGTAACTCTGGACTTTTCTTCTGCATACCATCCTCAGTCTAATGGCCAAGTGGAGAGGGTCAATCAAATCTTGACATCCTTCTTACGTCACTATGTCAACGCCCATCACGACGACTGGTCCACGCTTCTGCCTTGGGCTGAATTCTCACATAACCACCACATCAGTGAGTCGTCCTCCAAGTCTCCCTTCCATGTCGTTTACGGACTTCAGCCCTCCGTCCCATTGCCTATATCCCCTTCTTCGGATGTCCCTGCGGCTGATACTGTAGCCCGTGACTTCGCTACCATTTGGGACTCTGTCCAGGCGTCCCTTGGACGCGCTTCCCAGCGGATGAAGAAACACGCTGACAAGAGGCGTCTGGATCCTCCGTGTTTCTCTCCTGGTGACCTGGTCTGGCTTGCTTCCCAGTACATCCGATTGAAGATACCTTCCTACAAGCTGGGTCCTCGCTACATCGGGCCGTTTAAGGTCCTCAGCAAGATCAATGAGGTCTCCTACAAGCTACAGCTCCCGGCCACGATGAGGATACCCAACTCATTCCACGTCTCCCTGCTCAAGCCGGTTGTCCTTGGTCCCTTCTCCGCTGCTGCCAGTCCGGCTCCTCCACCTATTGCCGATGACGACGTCTATGCGGTAAGGGATATCGTGGCCATGAAGACTGTTCGAGGCCGACAGTTCTTCCTGGTGGACTGGGAGGGGTATGGTCCTGAGGATAGGTCCTGGGAGCCCAGGGAGAATGTGGGCACTCCTCTGATCCGTGCCTTCATGTCCCGGTTGCGGGGAGGGGGGCGTGGGGGGGGGGGTACTGTCACCCTCCCCGGGTCCTCTGCTCCGCTCCCCGGGTCCTCAGCCCCGCTCCCCGGCTCACCTGCCACGCTCCCCGGGTCCTTGGCTCCGGTGCCCGTCCTTCCCAGGCCCCCTGGTCTCCGATCGCGCCGCCCGACGGCTTCCCAGGCCCTGGCCGGCTCCCCTGCGTCCTCTTCTCAGCCTCCTTCCCTGGCTTCTGGCACCCGGGCTGCGCGCATGCGCATTAGGGCGCGCGCGCGGTCACTGACCCTTTCTTAAAGGGCCAGCGTCCTTTAACAGGAAATGAGGCTAAACAGGTACAGGGTATAAAAGGGTGTATTGTCCATGAGGGCGGGGCCTGATCTTCGTGTTTTCCAAGCTAGGAGTCAGGTCTCCTTGTGTCTTCGTGCCATACTCACGTATCTCTCTTCTAGAGCTGATCCTGCCTCGCCATCCGGTCCTGCTGAATCCCGAACCCCGCACGCTGTCCGTCTGCCATCTGACAGTCCGTACCATCTCGGATCCCTGCGGTGACCCGTCATCACGCTCCAAAGGTTCCGGACCCCGCCTGACATCACCTCGGCTTCCGAACCTGAGCTACGTCACCCGGACTACCATCTGTGACTCCGTGGTCCCAGGGACTTCTTCGTTACACTCACTGGCACGGACTGTTCTACTGCCCATAGTGCTTCAGCTACCGGACTCCTTACCACCATCTTAGAGTTCGGCCCAGTGGATCCACCTCCTGGGTCTGCCCGACCGCCTGGCCCTGACACCGGGCATGGTACAGCTCCTGATCCAAGACACACCACATCATCTGTAACACACGGCGGAGGCAGTGTGATGGCAGGGCATGGTACAGCTCATGATACAAGGCACACCACATCATCTGTAACACACGGCGGAGGCAGTGTGATGGCCGAGCATGGTACAGCTCATGATCCAAGACACACCACATCATCTGTAACACACGGCGGAGGCAGTGTGATGGCCGGGCATGGTACAGCTCATGATACAAGACACACCACATCATCTGTAACACACGGCGGAGGCAGTGTGATGGCCGGGCATGATACAGCTCATGATACAAGACACACCACATCATCTGTAACACACGGCGGAGGCAGTGTGATGGCCGGGCATGGTACAGCTCCTGATCCAAGACACACCACATCATCTGTAACACACGGCGGAGGCAGTGTGATGGCCGGGCATGGTACAGCTCATGATACAAGACACACCACATCATCTGTAACACACGGCGGAGGCAGTGTGATGGCCGGGCATGGTACAGCTCATGATCCAAGACACACCACATCATCTGTAACACACGGCGGAGGCAGAGTGATGGCCGGGCATGGTACAGCTCATGATACAAGACACACCACATCATCTGTAATACACGGCGGAGGCAGTGTGATGGCCGGGCATGGTACAGCTCATGATCCAAGACACACCACATCATCTGTAACACACGGCGGAGGCAGTGTGATGGCCGGGCATGGTACAGCTCATGATACAAGACACACCACATCATCTGTAATACACGGCGGAGGCAGTGTGATGGCCGGGCATGGTACAGCTCATGATACAAGGCACACCACATCATCTGTAACACACGGCGGAGGCAGTGTGATGGCCGAGCATGGTACAGCTCATGATCCAAGACACACCACATCATCTGTAACACACGGCGGAGGCAGTGTGATGGCCGGGCATGGTACAGCTCATGATACAAGACACACCACATCATCTGTAACACACGGCGGAGGCAGTGTGATGGCCGGGCATGGTACAGCTCATGATACAAGACACACCACATCATCTGTAACACACGGCGGAGGCAGTGTGATGGCCGGGCATGATACAGCTCATGATACAAGACACACCACATCATCTGTAACACACGGCGGAGGCAGTGTGATGGCCGGACATGGTACAGCTCATGATACAAGATACACCACATCATCTGTAACACACGGCGGAGGCAGTGTGATGGCCGGGCATGGTACAGCTCATGATCCAAGACACACCACATCATCTGTAACACACGGCGGAGGCAGAGTGATGGCCGGGCATGGTACAGCTCATGATACAAGACACACCACATCATCTGTAACACACGGCGGAGGCAGTGTGATGGCCGGGCATGGTACAGCTCATGATCCAAGACACACCACATCATCTGTAATACACGGCGGAGGCAGTGTGATGGCCGGGCATGGTACAGCTCATGATCCACAGCACACCACATCATCTGTAACACACGGCGGAGGCAGTGTGATGGCCGGGCATGGTACAGCTCATGATCCAAGACACACCACATCATCTGTAACACACGGCGGAGGCAGTGTGATGGCCGGGCATGATACAGCTCATGATACAAGACACACCACATCATCTGTAACACACGGCGGAGGCAGTGTGATGGCCGGGCATGGTACAGCTCCTGATCCAAGACACACCACATCATCTGTAACACACGGCGGAGGCAGTGTGATGGCCGGACATGGTACAGCTCATGATACAAGACACACCACATCATCTGTAACACACGGCGGAGGCAGTGTGATGGCCGGGCATGGTACAGCTCCTGATCCAAGACACACCACATCATCTGTAACACACGGCGGAGGCAGTGTGATGGCCGGGCATGGTACAGCTCCTGATCCAAGACACACCACATCATCTGTAACACACGGCGGAGGCAGTGTGATGGCCGGGCATGGTACAGCTCATGATCCAAGACACACCACATCATCTGTAACACACGGCGGAGGCAGTGTGATGGCCGGGCATGGTACAGCTCATGATACAAGACACACCACATCATCTGTAACACACGGCGGAGGCAGTGTGATGGCCGGGCATGATACAGCTCATGATACAAGACACACCACATCATCTGTAACACACGGCGGAGGCAGTGTGATGGCCAGGCATGGTACAGCTCATGATACAAGACACACCACATCATCTGTAACACACAGCGGAGGCAGTGTGATGGCCGGGCATGGTACAGCTCATGATACAAGACACACCACATCATCTGTAACACACGGCGGAGGCAGTGTGATGGCCGGACATGGTACAGCTCATGATACAAGACACACCATATCATCTGTAACACACGGCGGAGGCAGTGTGCTGGCCGGGCATGGTACAGCTCATGATACAAGACACACCACATCATCTGTAACACACGGCGGAGGCAGTGTGATGGCCGGGCATGGTACAGCTCATGATACAAGACACACCACATCATCTGTAACACACGGCGGAGGCAGTGTGATGGCCGGACATGGTACAGCTCATGATACAAGACACACCATATCATCTGTAACACACGGCGGAGGCAGTGTGATGGCCGGGCATGGTACAGCTCATGATACAAGACACACCACATCATCTGTAACACACGGCGGAGGCAGTGTGATGGCCGGGCATGGTACAGCTCATGATACAAGACACACCACATCATCTGTAACACACGGCGGAGGCAGTGTGATGGCCGGGCATGGTACAGCTCATGATACAAGACACACCACATCATCTGTAACACACGGCGGAGGCAGTGTGATGGCCGGGCATGGTACAGCTCATGATCCAAAGCACACCACATCATCTGTAACACACGGCGGAGGCAGTGTGATGGCCGGGCATGATACAGCTCATGATACAAGACACACCACATCATCTGTAACACACGGTGGAGGCAGTGTGATGGCCGGGCATGGTACAGCTCATGATCCATAGCACACCACATCATCTGTAACACACGGCGGAGGCAGTGTGATGGCCGGGCATGGTACAGCTCATGATACAAGACACACCACATCATCTGTAACACACGGCGGAGGCAGTGTGATGGCCGGGCATGATACAGCTCATGATACAAGACACACCACATCATCTGTAACACACGGCGGAGGCAGTGTGATGGCCGAGCATGGTACAGCTCATGATCCAAGGCACACCACATCATCTGTAACACACGGCGGAGGCAGTGTGATGGCCGGGCATGGTACAGCTCATGATCCAAAGCACACCACATCATCTGTAACACACGGCGGACGCAGTGTGATGGCCGGGCATGGTACAGCTCATGATCCAAGGCACACCACATCATCTGTAACACACGGCGGAGGCAGTGTGATGGCCGGGCATGGTACAGCTCATGATCCAAGACACACCACATCATCTGTAACACACGGCGGAGGCAGTGTGATGGCCGGACATGGTACAGCTCATGATCCAAGGCACACCACATCATCTGTAACACACGGCGGAGGCAGTGTGATGGCCGGGCATGGTACAGCTCATGATCCAAGACACACCACATCATCTGTAACACACGGCGGAGGCAGTGTGATGGCCGGACATGGTACAGCTCATGATACAAGACACACCATATCATCTGTAACACACGGCGGAGGCAGTGTGATGGCCGGGCATGGTACAGCTCATGATACAAGACACACCACATCATCTGTAACACACGGCGGAGGCAGTGTGATGGCCGGGCATGATACAGCTCATGATACACGGCACACCACATCATCTGTAACACACGGCGGAGGCAGTGTGATGGCCGGGCATGATACAGCTCATGATACAAGACACACCACATCATCTGTAACACACGGTGGAGGCAGTGTGATGGCCGGGCATGGTACAGCTCATGATACAAGACACACCACATCATCTGTAACACACGGCGGAGGCAGTGTGATGGCCGGGCATGATACAGCTCATGATACAAGACACACCACATCATCTGTAACACACGGCGGAGGCAGTGTGATGGCCGAGCATGGTACAGCTCATGATCCAAGGCACACCACATCATCTGTAACACACGGCGGAGGCAGTGTGATGGCCGGGCATGGTACAGCTCATGATCCAAAGCACACCACATCATCTGTAACACACGGCGGACGCAGTGTGATGGCCGGGCATGATACAGCTCATGATCCAAAGCACACCACATCATCTGTAACACACGGCGGAGGCAGTGTGATGGCCGGGCATGGTACAGCTCATGATCCAAGGCACACCACATCATCTGTAACACACGGCGGAGGCAGTGTGATGGCCGGGCATGGTACAGCTCATGATACAAGACACACCACATCATCTGTAACACACGGCGGAGGCAGTGTGATGGCCGAGCATGGTACAGCTCATGATCCAAGGCACACCACATCATCTGTAACACACGGCGGAGGCAGTGTGATGGCCGGGCATGGTACAGCTCATGATCCAAGACACACCACATCATCTGTAACACACGGCGGAGGCAGTGTGATGGCCGGACATGGTACAGCTCATGATACAAGACACACCACATCATCTGTAACACACGGCGGAGGCAGTGTGATGGCCGGACATGGTACAGCTCATGATACAAGACACACCACATCATCTGTAACACACAGCGGAGGCAGTGTGATGGCCGGGCATGGTGCAGCTCATGATACAAGACACACCACATCATCTGTAACACACGGCGGAGGCAGTGTGATGGCCGGGCATGGTACAGCTCATGATACAAGACACACCACATCATCTGTAACACACGGCGGAGGCAGTGTGATGGCCGGGCATGGTACAGCTCATGATACAAGATACACCACATCATCTGTAACACACGGCGGAGGCAGTGTGATGGCCGGGCATGGTACAGCTCATGATACAAGGCACACCACATCATCTGTAACACACGGCGGAGGCAGTGTGATGGCCGGGCATGGTACAGCTCATGATACAAGACACACCACATCATCTGTAACACACGGCGGAGGCAGTGTGATGGCCGGGCATGGTACAGCTCATGATACAAGACACACCACATCATCTGTAACACACGGCGGAGGCAGTGTGATGGCCGGGCATGGTACAGCTCATGATCCAAGACACACCACATCATCTGTAACACACGGCGGAGGCAGTGTGATGGCCGGGCATGGTACAGCTCATGATACAAGACACACCACATCATCTGTAACACACGGCGGAGGCAGTGTGATGGCCGGGCATGGTACAGCTCATGATCCAAGGCACACCACATCATCTGTAACACACGGCGGAGGCAGTGTGATGGCCGGGCATGGTACAGCTCATGATACAAGACACACCACATCATCTGTAACACACGGCGGAGGCAGTGTGATGGCCGGGCATGGTACAGCTCATGATCCAAGGCACACCACATCATCTGTAACACACGGCGGAGGCAGTGTGATGGCCGGGCATGGTACAGCTCATGATACAAGACACACCACATCATCTGTAACACACGGCGGAGGCAGTGTGATGGCCGGGCATGGTACAGCTCATGATACAAGACACACCACATCATCTGTAACACACGGCGGAGGCAGTGTGATGGCCGGGCATGGTACAGCTCATGATCCAAGACACAGCACATCATCTGTAACACACGGCGGAGGCAGTGTGATGGCCGGACATGGTACAGCTCATGATCCAAAGCACACCACATCATCTGTAACACACGGCGGAGGCAGTGTGATGGCCGGGCATGGTACAGGTCATGATCCAAGACACACCACATCATCTGTAACACACGGCGGAGGCAGTGTGATGGCCGGGCATGGTACAGCTCATGATCCAAAGCACACCACATCATCTGTAACACACGGCGGAGGCAGTGTGATGGCCGGGCATGGTACAGCTCATGATCCAAGACACACCACATCATCTGTAACACACGGCGGAGGCAGTGTGATGGCCGGGCATGGTACAGCTCATGATACAAGACACACCACATCATCTGTAACACACGGCGGAGGCAGTGTGATGGCCGGACATGGTACAGCTCATGATCCAAGACACACCACATCATCTGTAACACACGACGGAGGCAGTGTGATGGCCGGGCATGGTACAGCTCATGATTCAAGACACAGCACATCATCTGTAACACACGGCGGAGGCAGTGTGATGGCCGGGCATGGTACAGCTCATGATACAAGACACACCACATCATCTGTAACACACGGCGGAGGCAGTGTGATGGCCGGGCATGGTACAGCTCATGATACAAGACACACCACATCATCTGTAACACACGGTGGAGGCAGTGTGATGGCCGGGCATGATACAGCTCATGATACAAGACACACCACATCATCTGAAACACACGGCGGAGGCAGTGTGATGGCCGGGCATGGTACAACTCATGATACAAGACACACCACATCATCTGTAACACACGGCGGAGGCAGTGTGATGGCCGGGCATGGTACAGCTCATGATACAAGACACACCACATCATCTGTAACACACGGCGGAGGCAGTGTGATGGCCGGGCATGGTACAGCTCATGATACAAGACACACCACATCATCTGTAACACACGGCGGAGGCAGTGTGATGGCCGGGCATGGTACAGCTCATGATCCAAGACACACCACATCATCTGTAACACATGGCGGAGGCAGTGTGATGGCCGGGCATGGTACAGCTCATGATACAAGACACACCACATCATCTGTAACACACGGCGGAGGCAGTGTGATGGCCGGGCATGGTACAGCTCATGATACAAGACACACCACATCATCTGTAACACACGGCGGAGGCAGTGTGATGGCTGGGCATGGTACAGCTCATGATCCAAGACACACCACGTCATCTGTAACACACGGCGGAGGCAGTGTGATGGCCGGGCATGGTACAGCTCATGATACAAGGCACACCACATCATCTGTAACACACGGCGGAGGCAGTGTGATGGCCGGGCATGGTACAGCTCCTGATCCAAGACACACCACATCATCTGTAACACACGGCGGAGGCAGTGTGCTGGCCGGGCATGGTACAGCTCATGATACAAGACACACCACATCATCTGTAACACACGGCGGAGGCAGTGTGATGGCCGGGCATGGTACAGCTCCTGATCCAAGACACACCACATCATCTGTAACACACGGCGGAGGCAGTGTGATGGCCGGACATGGTACAGCTCATGATACAAGACACACCACATCATCTGTAACACACGGCGGAGGCAGTGTGATGGCCGGGCATGGTACAGCTCATGATACAAGGCACACCACATCATCTGTAACACACGGCGGAGGCAGTGTGATGGCCGGGCATGGTACAGCTCATGATACAAGACACACCACATCATCTGTAACACACGGCGGAGGCAGTGTGATGGCCGGGCATGGTACAGCTCATGATACAAGACACACCACATCATCTGTAACACACGGCGGAGGCAGTGTGATGGCCGGGCATGGTACAGCTCATGATCCAAGACACACCACATCATCTGTAAAAAACGGCGGAGGCAGTGTGATGGCCGGGCATGGTACAGCTCATGATACAAGACACACCACATCATCTGTAACACACGGCGGAGGCAGTGTGATGGCCGGGCATGGTACAGCTCATGATCCACAGCACACCACATCATCTGTAACACACGGCGGAGGCAGTGTGATGGCCGGGCATGGTACAGCTCATGATACACGGCACACCACATCATCTGTAACACACGGCGGAGGCAGTGTGATGGCCGGGCATGGTACAGCTCATGATCCAAGGCACACCACATCATCTGTAACACACGGTGGAGGCAGTGTGATGGCCGGGCATGGTACAGCTCATGATACAAGACACACCACATCATCTGTAACACACGGCGGAGGCAGTGTGATGGCCGGGCATGGTACAGCTCATGATCCACAGCACACCACATCATCTGTAACACACGGCGGAGGCAGTGTGATGGCCGGGCATGGTACAGCTCATGATACAAGACACACCACATCATCTGTAACACACGGCGGAGGCAGTGTGATGGCCGGGCATGGTACAGCTCATGATCCACAGCACACCACATCATCTGTAATACACGGCGGAGGCAGTGTGATGGCCGGGCATGGTACAGCTCATGATACAAGACACACCACATCATCTGTAACACACGGCGGAGGCAGTGTGATGGCCGGGCATGGTACAGCTCATGATACAAGACACACCACATCATCTGTAACACACGGCGGAGGCAGTGTGATGGCCGGGCATGGTACAGCTCATGATCCAAAGCACACCACATCATCTGTAACACACGGCGGAGGCAGTGTGATGGCCGGGCATGGTACAGGTCATGATCCAAGACACACCACATCATCTGTAACACACGGCGGAGGCAGTGTGATGGCCGGGCATGGTACAGCTCATGATACAAGACACACCACATCATCTGTAACACACGGCGGAGGCAGTGTGCTGGCCGGACATGGTACAGCTCATGACACAAGGCACACCACATCATCTGTAACACACGGCGGAGGCAGTGTGATGGCCAGGCATGGTACAGCTCATGATACAAGACACACCACATCATCTGTAACACACGGCGGAGGCAGTGTGCTGGCCGGACATGGTACAGCTCATGATCCACAGCACACCACATCATCTGTAACACACGGCGGAGGCAGTGTGATGGCCGGGCATGGTACAGCTCATGATACAAGACACACCACATCATCTGTAACACACGGCGGAGGCAGTGTGATGGCCGGGCATGGTACAGGTCATGATCCAAGACACACCACATCATCTGTAACACACGGCGGAGGCAGTGTGATGGCCGGACATGGTACAGCTCATGATACAAGACACACCACATCATCTGTAACACACGGCGGAGGCAGTGTGATGGCCGGGCATGGTACAGCTCATGATCCAAAGCACACCACATCATCTGTAACACACGGCGGAGGCAGTGTGATGGCCGGGCATGGTACAGGTCATGATCCAAGACACACCACATCATCTGTAACACACGGCGGAGGCAGTGTGATGGCCGGGCATGGTACAGCTCATGATACAAGACACACCACATCATCTGTAACACACGGCGGAGGCAGTGTGCTGGCCGGACATGGTACAGCTCATGACACAAGGCACACCACATCATCTGTAACACACGGCGGAGGCAGTGTGATGGCCAGGCATGGTACAGCTCATGATACAAGACACACCACATCATCTGTAACACACGGCGGAGGCAGTGTGATGGCCGGGCATGGTACAGCTCATGATCCAAAGCACACCACATCATCTGTAACACACGGCGGAGGCAGTGTGATGGCCGGGCATGGTACAGGTCATGATCCAAGACACACCACATCATCTGTAACACACGGCGGAGGCAGTGTGATGGCCGGGCATGGTACAGCTCATGATACAAGACACACCACATCATCTGTAACACACGGCGGAGGCAGTGTGATGGCCGGACATGGTACAGCTCATGATCCACAGCACACCACATCATCTGTAACACACGGCGGAGGCAGTGTGATGGCCAGGCATGGTACAGCTCATGATACAAGACACACCACATCATCTGTAACACACGGCGGAGGCAGTGTGATGGCCGGACATGGTACAGCTCATGATCCAAGACACACCACATCATCTGTAACACACGGCGGAGGCAGTGTGATGGCCGGGCATGGTACAGCTCATGATACAAGACACAGCACATCATCTGTAACACACGGCGGAGGCAGTGTGATGGCCGGGCATGGTACAGCTCATGATCCAAGACACACCACATCATCTGTAACACACGGCGGAGGCAGTGTGATGGCCGGGCATGGTACAGCTCCTGATCCAAGACACACCACATCATCTGTAACACACGGCGGAGGCAGTGTGATGGCCGGACATGGTACAGCTCATGATCCAAGACACACCACATCATCTGTAACACACGGCGGAGGCAGTGTGATGAACGGACATGGTACAGCTCATGATACAAGACACACCACATCATCTGTAACACACGGCGGAGGCAGTGTGATGGCCGGGCATGGTACAGCTCATGATACAAGGCACACCACATCATCTGTAACACACGGCGGAGGCAGAGTGATGGCCGGGCATGGTACAGCTCATGATCCAAAGCACACCACATCATCTGTAACACACGGCGGAGGCAGTGTGATGGCCGGGCATGGTACAGCTCATGATACAAGGCACACCACATCATCTGTAACACACGGCGGAGGCAGTGTGATGGCCGGGCATGGTACAGCTCATGATACAAGACACACCACATCATCTGTAACACACGGCGGAGGCAGTGTGATGGCCGGGCATGGTACAGCTCATGATACAAGACACACCACATCATCTGTAACACACGGCGGAGGCAGTGTGATGGCCGGGCATGGTACAGCTCATGATACAAGACACACCACATCATCTGTAACACACGGCGGAGGCAGTGTGATGGCCGGGCATGGTACAGCTCATGATACAAGACACACCACATCATCTGTAACACACAGCGGAGGCAGTGTGATGGCCGGGCATGGTACAGCTCATGATACAAGACACACCACATCATCTGTAACACACGGCGGAGGCAGTGTGATGGCCGGGCATGGTACAGCTCATGATACAAGACACACCACATCATCTGTAACACACGGCGGAGGCAGAGTGATGGCCGGGCATGGTACAGCTCATGATACAAGACACACCACATCATCTGTAACACACGGCGGAGGCAGAGTGATGGCCGGGCATGGTACAGGTCATGATACAAGACACACCACATCATCTGTAACACACGGCGGAGGCAGTGTGATGGCCGGGCATGGTACAGCTCCTGATCCAAGACACACCACATCATCTGTAACACACGGCGGAGGCAGTGTGATGGCCAGGCATGGTACAGCTCATGATACACAGCACACCACATCATCTGTAACACACGGCGGAGGCAGTGTGATGGCCGGACATGGTAGAGCTCATGATCCAAGGCACACGACATCATCTGTAACACACGGCGGAGGCAGTGTGATGGCCGGGCATGGTACAGCTCATGATACAAGACACACCACATCATCTGTAACACACGGCGGAGGCAGTGTGATGGCCGGGCATGGTACAGCTCCTGATCCAAGACACACCACATCATCTGTAACACACGGCGGAGGCAGTGTGATGGCCGGGCATGGTACAGCTCATGATACAAGACACAGCACATCATCTGTAACACACGGCGGAGGCAGTGTGATGGCCGGGCATGGTACAGCTCATGATCCAAGACACACCACATCATCTGTAACACACGGCGGAGGCAGTGTGATGGCCGGGCATGGTACAGCTCATGATACAAGGCACACCACATCATCTGTAACACATGGCGGAGGCAGTGTGATGGCCGGGCATGGTACAGCTCATGATCCAAAGCACACCACATCATCTGTAACACACGGCGGAGGCAGTGTGATGGCCGGGCATGGTACAGCTCATGATACAAGACACACCACATCATCTGTAACACACGACGGAGGCAGTGTGATGACCGGGCATGGTACAGCTCATGATACAAGACACACCACATCATCTGTAACACACGGCGGAGGCAGTGTGATGGCCGGACATGGTACAGCTCATGATACAAGGCACACCACATCATCTGTAACACACGGCGGAGGCAGTGTGATGGCCGGGCATGATACAGCTCATGATCCAAGACACACCACATCATCTGTAACACACGGCAGAGGCAGTGTGATGGCCGGGCATGGTACAGCTCATGATACAAGGCACACCACATCATCTGTAACACACGGCGGAGGCAGTGTGATGGCCGGGCATGGTACAGCTCATGATACAAGACACACCACATCATCTGTAACACACGGCGGAGGCAGTGTGATGGCCGGGCATGATACAGCTCATGATATAAGACTCACCACATCATCTGTAACACACGGCGGAGGCAGTGTGATGGCCGGGCATGGTACAGCTCATGATACAAGACACACCACATCATCTGTAACACACGGCGGAGGCAGTGTGATGGCCGGGCATGGTACAGCTCATGATCCAAGACACACCACATCATCTGTAACACACGGCAGAGGCAGTGTGATGGCCGGGCATGGTACAGCTCATGATACAAGACACACCACATCATCTGTAACACACGGCGGAGGCAGTGTGATGGCCGGGCATGGTACAGCTCATGATACAAGACACACCACATCATCTGTAACACACAGCGGAGGCAGTGTGATGGCCGGGCATGGTACAGCTCATGATCCAAGACACACCACATCATCTGTAACACACGGCGGAGGCAGTGTGCTGGCCGGGCATGGTACAGCTCATGATCCAAGACACACCACATCATCTGTAACACACGGCGGAGGCAGTGTGATGGCCGGGCATGGTACAGCTCATGATACAAGACACACCACATCATCTGTAACACACGGCGGAGGCAGTGTGATGGCCGGGCATGGTACAGCTCCTGATCCAAGACACACCACATCATCTGTAACACACGGCGGAGGCAGTGTGATGGCCGGGCATGGTACAGCTCATGATACAAGACACACCACATCATCTGTAACACACGGCGGAGGCAGTGTGATGGCCGGGCATGGTACAGCTCATGATCCAAGACACACCACATCATCTGTAACACACGGCGGAGGCAGTGTGATGGCCGGGCATGGTACAGCTCATGATACAAGACACACCACATCATCTGTAACACACGGCGGAGGCAGTGTGATGGCCGGGCATGGTACAGGTCATGATCCAAGACACAGCACATCATCTGTAACACATGGCGGAGGCAGTGTGATGGCCGGGCATGGTACAGCTCCTGATCCAAGACACACCACATCATCTGTAACACACGGCGGAGGCAGTGTGATGGCCGGGCATGGTACAGCTCATGATCCAAGACACACCACATCATCTGTAACACACGGCGGAGGCAGTGTGATGGCCGGGCATGATACAGCTCATGATACAAGACACACCACATCATCTGTAACACACGGCGGAGGCAGTGTGATGGCCGGGCATGGTACAGCTCATGATACAAGACACACCACATCATCTGTAACACACGGCGGAGGCAGAGTGATGGCCAGGCATGGTACAGCTCATGATACACGGCACACCACATCATCTGTAACACACGGCGGAGGCAGTGAGATGGCCGGGCATGGTACAGCTCATGATCCAAGACACACCACATCATCTGTAACACACGGCGGAGGCAGTGTGATGGCCGGGCATGATACAGCTCATGATCCAAGACACACCACATCATCTGTAACACACGGCGGAGGCAGTGTGATGGCCGGGCATGGTACAGCTCATGATACAAGACACACCACATCATCTGTAACACACGGCGGAGGCAGTGTGATGGCCGGGCATGGTACAGCTCATGATACAAGACACACCACATCATCTGTAACACACGGCGGAGGCAGTGAGATGGCCGGGCATGGTACAGCTCATGATACAAGACAAACCACATCATCTGTAACACACGGCGGAGGCAGTGTGATGGCCGGGCATGGTACAGCTCATGATACAAGACACACCACATCATCTGTAACACACGGTGGAGGCAGTGTGATGGCTGGGCATGGTACAGCTCATAATCCAAGACACACCACATCATCTGTAACACACGGCGGAGGCAGTGTGATGGCTGGGCATGGTACAGCTCATAATCCAAGACACACCACATCATCTGTAACACACGGCGGAGGCAGTGTGATGGCCGGGCATGGTACAGCTCATGATACAAGACACACCACATCATCTGTAACACACGGCGGAGGCAGTGTGATGGCCGGGCATGGTACAGCTCATGATCCAAGACACACCACATCATCTGTAACACACGGCGGAGGCAGTGTGATGGCCGGGCATGGTACAGCTCATCATACAAGACACACCACATCATCTGTAACACACGGCGGAGGCAGTGTGATGGCCGGGCATGGTACAGCTCATGATACAAGACACACCACATCATCTGTAACACACGGCGGAGGCAGTGTGATGGCCAGGCATGGTACAGCTCATGATACACGGCACACCACATCATCTGTAACACACGGCGGAGGCAGTGTGCTGGTCGGGCATGGTACAGCTCATGATACAAGACACACCACATCATCTGTAACACACGGCGGAGGCAGTGTGCTGGTCGGGCATGGTACAGCTCATGATACAAGACACACCACATCATCTGTAACACACGGCGGAGGCAGAGTGATGGCCGGGCATGGTACAGCTCATGATACAAGACACACCACATCATCTGTAACACACGGCGGAGGCAGTGTGATGGCCGGGCATGGTACAGCTCATGATCCACAGCACACCACATCATCTGTAACACACGGCGGAGGCAGTGTGATGGCCGGGCATGGTACAGCTCATGATACAAGACACACCACATCATCTGTAACACACGGCGGAGGCAGTGTGATGGCCGGGCATGGTACAGCTCATGATCCAAGACACACCACATCATCTGTAACACACGGCGGAGGCAGTGTGATGGCCGAACATGGAACAGCTCATGATCCACAGCACACCACATCATCTGTAACACACGGCGGAGGCAGTGTGATGGCCGGGCATGGTACAGCTCATGATACAAGACACACCACATCATCTGTAACACACGGCGGAGGCAGTGTGATGGCCGGGCATGGTACAGCTCATGATACAAGACACACCACATCATCTGTAACACACGGCAGAGGCAGAGTGATGGCCGGGCATGGTACAGCTCATGATACAAGACACACCACATCATCTGTAACACACGGCGGAGGCAGTGTGATGGCCGGGCATGGTACAGCTCATGATACAAGACACACCACATCATCTGTAACACACGGCGGAGGCAGTGTGATGGCCGGGCATGGTACAGCTCATGATACAAGACACACCACATCATCTGTAACACACGGCAGAGGCAGAGTGATGGCCGGGCATGGTACAGCTCATGATACAAGACACACCACATCATCTGTAACACACGGCGGAGGCAGTGTGATGGCCGGGCATGGTACAGCTCATGATACAAGACACACCACATCATCTGTAACACACGGCGGAGGCAGTGTGATGGCCGGGCATGGTACAGCTCATGATACAAGACACACCACATCATCTGTAACACACGGCAGAGGCAGTGTGATGGCCGGGCATGGTACAGCTCATGATACAAGACACACCACATCATCTGTAACACACGGCGGAGGCAGTGTGATGGCCGGGCATGGTACAGCTCATGATACAAGACACAGCACATCATCTGTAACACACGGCGGAGGCAGTGTGATGGCCGGGCATGGTACAGCTCATGATCCAAGGCACACCACATCATCTGTAACACACGGCGGAGGCAGTGTGATGGCCGGGCATGGTACAGCTCATGATCCAAGACACACCACATCATCTGTAATACACGGCGGAGGCAGTGTGATGGCCGGGCATGGTACAGCTCATGATCCAAGACACACCACATCATCTGTAACACACGGCGGAGGCAGTGTGATGGCCGAGCATGGTACAGCTCATGATCCAAGGCACACCACATCATCTGTAACACACGGCGGAGGCAGTGTGATGGCCGGGCATGGTACAGCTCATGATCCAAGACACACCACATCATCTGTAACACACGGCTGAGGCAGTGTGATAGCCGGGCATGGTACAGCTCATGATCCAAAGCATACCGCGTCATCTGTAACACACGGCGGAGGCAGTGTGATGGCCGGGCATGGTACAGCTCATGATACAAGACACACCACATCATCTGTAACACACGGCGGAGGCAGTGTGATGGCCGGGCATGGTACAGCTCATGATACAAGACACACCACATCATCTGTAACACACGGCGGAGGCAGTGTGATGGCAGGGCATGGTACAGCTCATGATACAAGACACACCACATCATCTGTAACACACGGCGGAGGCAGTGTGATGGCCGGGCATGGTACAGCTCATGATACACGGCACACCACATCATCTGTAACACACGGTGGAGGCAGTGTGATGGCCGGGCATGGTACAGCTCATGATCCAAAGCACACCACATCATCTGTAACACACGGCGGAGGCAGTGTGATGGCCGGACATGGTACAGCTCATGATCCACAGCACACCACATCATCTGTAACACACGGCGGAGGCAGTGTGATGGCCGGGCATGGTACAGCTCATGATACAAGACACACCACATCATCTGTAACACACGGCGGAGGCAGTGTGATGGCCGGGCATGGTACAGCTCATGATACAAGACACACCACATCATCTGTAACACACGGCGGAGGCAGTGTGCTGGCCGGGCATGGTACAGCTCATGATACAAGACACACCACATCATCTGTAACACACGGCGGAGGCAGTGTGATGGCCGGGCATGGTACAGCTCATGATACAAGACACACCACATCATCTGTAACACACGGCGGAGGCAGTGTGATGGCCGGGCATGATACAGCTCATGATACAAGACACACCACATCATCTGTAACACACGGCGGAGGCAGTGTGATGGCCGGGCATGGTACAGCTCATGATCCACAGCACACCACATCATCTGTAACACACGGCGGAGGCAGTGTGATGGCCGGGCATGGTACAGCTCATGATACAAGACACACCACATCATCTGTAACACACGGCGGAGGCAGTGTGATGGCCGGGCATGGTACAGCTCATGATACAAGACACACCACATCATCTGTAACACACGGCGGAGGCAGTGTGATGGCCGGGCATGGTACAGCTCATGATACAAGACACACCACATCATCTGTAACACACGGCGGAGGCAGTGTGATGGCCGGGCATGATACAGCTCATGATACAAGGCACACCACATCATCTGTAACACACGGCGGAGGCAGTGTGATGGCCGGGCATGGTACAGCTCATGATACAAGACACACCACATCATCTGTAACACACGGCGGAGGCAGTGTGATGGCCGGGCATGGTACAGCTCATGATACAAGGCACACCACATCATCTGTAACACACGGCGGAGGCAGTGTGATGGCCGGGCATGATACAGCTCATGATACAAGACACACCACATCATCTGTAACACACGGCGGAGGCAGTGTGATGGCCGCGCATGGTACAGCTCATGATACAAGACACACCACATCATCTGTAACACACGGCAGAGGCAGAGTGATGGCCGGGCATGGTACAGCTCATGATACAAGACACACCACATCATCTGTAACACACGGCGGAGGCAGAGTGATGGCCGGGCATGGTACAGCTCATGATACAAGACACACCACATCATCTGTAACACACGGCGGAGGCAGTGTGATGGCCGGGCATGGTACAGGTCATGATACAAGACACACCACATCATCTGTAACACACGGCGGAGGCAGAGTGATGGCCGGGCATGGTACAGCTCATGATACAAGACACACCACATCATCTGTAACACACGGCGGAGGCAGTGTGATGGCCGGGCATGGTACAGCTCATGATACAAGATACAGCACATCATCTGTAACACACGGCGGAGGCAGTGTGATGGCCGGGCATGGTACAGCTCATGATACAAGGCACACCACATCATCTGTAACACACGGCGGAGGCAGTGTGATGGCCGGGCATGGTACAGCTCATGATACAAGACACACCACATCATCTGTAACACACGGCGGAGGCAGTGTGATGGCCGGGCATGGTACAGCTCATGATACAAGACACACCACATCATCTGTAACACACGGCGGAGGCAGTGTGCTGGCCGGGCATGGTACAGCTCATGATACAAGACACACCACATCATCTGTAACACACGGCGGAGGCAGAGTGATGGCCGGGCATGATACAGCTCATGATACAAGACACACCACATCATCTGTAACACACGGCGGAGGCAGTGTGATGGCCGCGCATGGTACAGCTCATGATACAAGACACACCACATCATCTGTAACACACGGCAGAGGCAGAGTGATGGCCGGGCATGGTACAGCTCATGATACAAGACACACCACATCATCTGTAACACACGGCGGAGGCAGTGTGATGGCCGGGCATGGTACAGCTCATGATACAAGACACACCACATCATCTGTAACACACAGCGGAGGCAGTGTGATGGCCGGGCATGGTACAGCTCATGATCCAAGGCACACCACATCATCTGTAACACACGGCGGAGGCAGTGTGATGGCCGGGCATGGTACAGCTCATGATACAAGACACACCACATCATCTGTAACACACGGCGGAGGCAGAGTGATGGCCGGGCATGATACAGCTCATGATACAAGACACACCACATCATCTGTAACACACGGCGGAGGCAGTGTGATGGCCGGGCATGGTACAGCTCATGATACAAGACACACCACATCATCTGTAACACACGGCGGAGGCAGTGTGATGGCCGGGCATGGTACAGCTCATGATACAAGACACACCACATCATCTGTAACACACGGCGGAGGCAGAGTGATGGCCGGGCATGGTACAGCTCATGATACAAGGCACACCACATCATCTGTAACACACGGCGGAGGCAGTGTGATGGCCGGGCATGGTACAGCTCATGATACAAGACACACCACATCATCTGTAACACACGGCGGAGGCAGAGTGATGGCCGGGCATGGTACAGCTCATGATACAAGGCACACCACATCATCTGTAACACACGGTGGAGGCAGTGTGATGGCCGGGCATGGTACAGCTCATGATACAAGACACACCACATCATCTGTAACACACGGCGGAGGCAGTGTGATGGCCGGGCATGGTACAGCTCATGATACAAGACACACCACATCATCTGTAACACACGGCGGAGGCAGTGTGATGGCCGAGCATGGTACAGCTCATGATACAAGACACACCACATCATCTGTAACACACGGCGGAGGCAGTGTGATGGCCGGGCATGGTACAGCTCATGATACAAGACACACCACATCATCTGTAACACACGGCGGAGGCAGTGTGATGGCCGGGCATGGTACAGCTCATGATCCAAGGCACACCACATCATCTGTAACACACGGCGGAGGCAGTGTGATGGCCGGGCATGGTACAGCTCATGATCCAAGACACACCACATCATCTGTAACACACGGCAGAGGCAGTGTGATAGCCGGGCATGATACAGCTCATGATCCAAGACACACCACATCATCTGTAACACACGGCGGAGGCAGTGTGATGGCCGGGCATGGTACAGCTAATGATACAAGGCACACCACATCATCTGTAACACACGGCGGAGGCAGTGTGATGGCCGGGCATGGTACAGCTCATGATCCAAGACACACCACATCATCTGTAACACACGGCAGAGGCAGTGTGATAGCCGGGCATGATACAGCTCATGATCCAAGACACACCACATCATCTGTAACACACGGCGGAGGCAGTGTGATAGCCGGGCATGATACAGCTCATGATCCAAGACACACCACATCATCTGTAACACACGGCAGAGGCAGAGTGCTGGCCGGGCATGGTACAGCTCATGATACAAGACACACCACATCATCTGTAACACACGGCGGAGGCAGTGTGATGGCCGGGCATGGTACAGCTCATGATACAAGACACACCACATCATCTGTAACACACGGCGGAGGCAGTGTGATGGCCGGGCATGATACAGCTCATGATACAAGACACACCACATCATCTGTAACACACGGCGGAGGCAGTGTGATGGCCGGGCATGGTACAGCTCATGATACAAGACACACCACATCATCTGTAACACACGGCGGAGGCAGTGTGATGGCCGGGCATGGTACAGCTCATGATACAAGACACACCACATCATCTGTAACACACGGCGGAGGCAGTGTGATGGCCGAGCATGGTACAGCTCATGATACAAGACACACCACATCATCTGAACCACACGGCGGAGGCAGTGTGATGGCCGGGCATGATACAGCTCATGATCCAAGACACACCACATCATCTGTAACACACGGCGGAGGCAGTGTGATGGCCGGGCATGGTACAGCTCATGATCCAAGACACACCACATCATCTGTAATACACGGCGGAGGCAGTGTGATGGCCGGGCATGGTACAGCTCATGATACAAGGCACACCACATCATCTGTAACACACGGCGGAGGCAGTGTGATGGCCGGGCATGGTACAGCTCATGATCCAAAGCACACCACATCATCTGTAACACACGGCGGAGGCAGTGTGATGGCCGAGCATGGTACAGCTCATGATACAAGGCACACCACATCATCTGTAACACACGGCGGAGGAAGTGTGATGGCCGGGCATGATACAGCTCATGATCCAAGACACACCACATCATCTGTAACACACGGCGGAGGCAGTGTGATGGCCGGGCATGGTACAGCTCATGATCCAAGGCACACCACATCATCTGTAACACACGGCGGAGGCAGTGTGATGGCCGGGCATGGTACAGCTCCTGATCCAAGACACACCACATCATCTGTAACACACGGCGGAGGCAGTGTGATGGCCGGGCATGATACAGCTCATGATACAAGACACACCACATCATCTGTA
Source organism: Anomaloglossus baeobatrachus (assembly GCF_048569485.1). NCBI lineage: Eukaryota > Metazoa > Chordata > Amphibia > Anura > Aromobatidae > Anomaloglossus > Anomaloglossus baeobatrachus. Next base: position 580,173,060 of record NC_134358.1, on the reverse strand, counting down.
ACACACGGCGGAGGCAGTGTGCTGGCCGGGCATGGTACAGGTCATGATCCAAGACACACCACATCATCTGTAACACACGGTGGAGGCAGTGTGATGGCCGGGCATGGTACAGCTCATGATACAATGCACACCACATCATCTGTAACACACGGCGGAGGCAGTGTGATGGCCGGGCATGGTACAGCTCATGATCCAAGACAAACCACATCATCTGTAACACACGGCGGAGGCAGTGTGATAGCCGGGCATGGTACAGCTCATGATACAAGACACACCACATCATCTGTAACACACGGCGGAGGCAGTGTGCTGGCCGGGCATGGTACAGCTCATGATACAAGGCACACCACATCATCTGAAACACACGGCGGAGGCAGTGTGATGGCCGGGCATGGTACAGCTCATGATACAAGGCACACCACATCATCTGTAACACACGGCGGAGGCAGTGTGATGGCCGGGCATGGTACAGCTCATGATCCAAGACACACCACATCATCTGTAACACACGGCGGAGGCAGTGTGATGGCCGGGCATGGTACAGCTCATGATACAAGACACAGCACATCATCTGTAACACACGGCGGAGGCAGTGTGCTGGCCGGGCATGGTACAGCTCATGATCCAAAGCACACCACATCATCTGTAACACACGGCGGAGGCAGTGTGATGGCCGGGCATGGTACAGCTCATGATACAAGGCACACCACATCATCTGTAACACACGGCGGAGGCAGTGTGCTGGCCGGGCATGGTACAGCTCATGATACAAGGCACACCACATCATCTGTAACACACGGCGGAGGCAGTGTGCTGGCCGGGCATGGTACAGCTCATGATCCAAAGCACACCACATCATCTGTAACACACGGCGGAGGCAGTGTGATGGCCGGGCATGATACAGCTCATGATCCAAGACACACCACATCATCTGTAACACACGGCGGAGGCAGTGTGATGGCCGGGCATGGTACAGCTCATGATCCAAGACACAGCACATCATCTGTAACACATGGCGGAGGCAGTGTGATGGCCGGGCATGGTACAGCTCATGATACAAGACACAGCACATCATCTGTAACACACGGCGGAGGCAGTGTGCTGGCCGGGCATGGTACAGCTCATGATCCAAAGCACACCACATCATCTGTAACACACGGCGGAGGCAGTGTGATGGCCGGGCATGGTACAGCTCATGATACAAGGCACACCACATCATCTGTAACACACGGCGGAGGCAGTGTGCTGGCCGGGCATGGTACAGCTCATGATACAAGGCACACCACATCATCTGTAACACACGGCGGAGGCAGTGTGCTGGCCGGGCATGGTACAGCTCATGATCCAAAGCACACCACATCATCTGTAACACACGGCGGAGGCAGTGTGATGGCCGGGCATGATACAGCTCATGATCCAAGACACACCACATCATCTGTAACACACGGCGGAGGCAGAGTGATGGCCGGGCATGGTACAGCTCATGATACAAGACACAGCACATCATCTGTAACACACGGCGGAGGCAGTGTGATGGCCGGGCATGGTACAGCTCATGATACAAGACACACCACATCATCTGTAACACACAGCGGAGGCAGTGTGATGGCCGGGCATGATACAGCTCATGATACAAGACACACCACATCATCTGTAACACACGGTGGAGGCAGTGTGATGGCCGGGCATGATACAGCTCATGATCCAAGACACAGCACATCATCTGTAACACATGGCGGAGGCAGTGTGATGGCCGGGCATGGTACAGCTCATGATACAAGACACACCACATCATCTGTAACACACGGCGGAGGCAGTGTGATGGCCGGGCATGGTACAGCTCATGATCCAAGACACACCACATCATCTGTAACACACGGCGGTGGCTGTGTGATAGCCGGGCATGGTACAGCTCATAATCCAAGGAACACCACATCATCTGTAACACACGGCGGAGGCAGTGTGATGGCCGGGCATGGTACAGCTCATGATCCAAAGCATAGCGCATCATCTGTAACACACGGCGGAGGCAGTGTGATGGCCAGGCATGGTACAGCTCATGATACAAGACACACCACATCATCTGTAACACACGGCGGAGGCAGTGTGATGGCCGGGCATGGTACAGCTCATGATACAAGACACACCACATCATCTGTAACACACGGCGGAGGCAGTGTGATGGCCGGGCATGGTACAGCTCATGATACAAGACACACCACATCATCTGTAACACACGGCGGAGGCAGTGTGATGGCCGGGCATGGTACAGTTCATGATCCACAGCACACCACATCATCTGTAACACACGGCGGAGGCAGTGTGATGGCCGGGCATGATACAGCTCATGATACAAGACACACCACATCATCTGTAACACACGGCGGAGGCAGAGTGATGGCCGGGCATGGTACAGCTCATGATACAAGGCACACCACATCATCTGTAACACACGGCGGAGGCAGTGTGATGGCCGGGAATGGTACAGCTCATGATACAAGACACACCACATCATCTGTAACACACGGCGGAGGCAGTGTGATGGCCGGGCATGGTACAGCTCATGATCCAAGGCACACCACATCATCTGTAACACACGGCGGAGGCAGTGTGATGGCCGGGCATGGTACAGTTCATGATCCACAGCACACCACATCATCTGTAACACACGGCGGAGGCAGTGTGATGGCCGGGCATGGTACAGCTCATGATACAAGACACACCACATCATCTGTAACACACGGTGGATGCAGTGTGATGGCCGGGCATGGTACAGCTCATGATACAAGGCACACCACATCATCTGTAACACACGGCGGAGGCAGTGTGATGGCCGGGCATGGTACAGCTCATGATCCAAGACACACCACATCATCTGTAACACACGGCGGAGGCAGTGTGATGGCCGGGCATGATACAGCTCATGATACAAGACACACCACATCATCTGTAACACACGGTGGAGGCAGAGTGATGGCCGGGCATGATACAGCTCATGATACAAGACACACCACATCATCTGTAACACACGGCGGAGGCAGTGTGATAGCCGGGCATGGTACAGGTCATGATACAAGACACACCACATCATCTGTAACACACGGCAGAGGCAGTGTGATGGCCGGGCATGGTACAGCTCATGATACAAGACACACCACATCATCTGTAACACACGGCGGAGGCAGTGTGATGGCCGGGCATGGTACAGCTCATGATCCAAGACACACCACATCATCTGTAACACACGGCGGAGGCAGTGTGATGGCCGGGCATGGTACAGCTCATGATACAAGACACACCACATCATCTGTAACACACGGCGGAGGCAGTGTGATGGCCGGGCATGGTACAGCTCATGATACAAGACACACCACATCATCTGTAACACACGGCGGAGGCAGTGTGATGGCCGGGCATGGTACAGCTCATGATACAAGACACACCACATCATCTGTAACACACGGCGGAGGCAGTGTGATGGCCGGGCATGGTACAGCTCATGATCCAAGACACACCACATCATCTGTAACACACGGCGGAGGCAGTGTGATGGCCGGGCATGGTACAGCTCATGATACAAGACACACCACATCATCTGTAACACACGGCGGAGGCAGTGTGATGGCCGGGCATGGTACAGCTCATGATCCAAGACACACCACATCATCTGTAACACACGGCGGAGGCAGTGTGATGGCCGGGCATGGTACAGCTCATGATACAAGACACACCACATCATCTGTAACACACGGCGGAGGCAGTGTGATGGCCGGGCATGGTACAGTTCATGATCCACAGCACACCACATCATCTGTAACACACGGCGGAGGCAGTGTGATGGCCGGGCATGGTACAGCTCATGATACAAGACACACCACATCATCTGTAACACACGGCGGAGGCAGTGTGATGGCCGGGCATGGTACAGTTCATGATCCACAGCACACCACATCATCTGTAACACATGGCGGAGGCAGTGTGATGGCCGGGCATGGTACAGCTCATGATACAAGACACAGCACATCATCTGTAACACACGGCGGAGGCAGTGTGCTGGCCGGGCATGGTACAGCTCATGATCCAAAGCACACCACATCATCTGTAACACACGGCGGAGGCAGTGTGATGGCCGGGCATGGTACAGCTCATGATACAAGGCACACCACATCATCTGTAACACACGGCGGAGGCAGTGTGATGGCCGGGCATGGTACAGCTCATGATACAAGGCACACCACATCATCTGTAACACACGGCGGAGGCAGTGTGCTGGCCGGGCATGGTACAGCTCATGATCCAAAGCACACCACATCATCTGTAACACACGGCGGAGGCAGTGTGATGGCCGGGCATGATACAGCTCATGATCCAAGACACACCACATCATCTGTAACACACGGCGGAGGCAGAGTGATGGCCGGGCATGGTACAGCTCATGATACAAGACACAGCACATCATCTGTAACACACGGCGGAGGCAGTGTGATGGCCGGGCATGGTATAGCTCATGATACAAGACACACCACATCATCTGTAACACACAGCGGAGGCAGTGTGATGGCCGGGCATGATACAGCTCATGATACAAGACACACCACATCATCTGTAACACACGGTGGAGGCAGTGTGATGGCCGGGCATGGTACAGCTCATGATCCAAGACACACCACATCATCTGTAACACACGGCGGAGGCAGTGTGATGGCCGGGCATGGTACAGCTCATGATCCAAGACACACCACATCATCTGTAACACACGGCGGTGGCTGTGTGATAGCCGGGCATGGTACAGCTCATGATACAAGACACACCACATCATCTGTAACACACGGCGGAGGCAGTGTGATGGCCGGGCATGGTACAGCTCATAATCCAAGGAACACCACATCATCTGTAACACACGGCGGAGGCAGTGTGATGGCCGGGCATGGTACAGCTCATGATCCAAAGCATAGCGCATCATCTGTAACACACGGCGGAGGCAGTGTGATGGCCGGGCATGGTACAGCTCATGATCCAAGACACACCACATCATCTGTAACACACGGCGGAGGCAGTGTGATGGCCGGGCATGGTACAGCTCATGATACAAGACACACCACATCATCTGTAACACACGGCGGAGGCAGTGTGATGGCCGGGCATGGTACAGCTCATGATACAAGACACACCACATCATCTGTAACACACGGCGGAGGCAGTGTGATGGCCGGGCATGGTACAGTTCATGATCCACAGCACACCACATCATCTGTAACACACGGCGGAGGCAGTGTGATGGCCGGGCATGATACAGCTCATGATACAAGACACACCACATCATCTGTAACACACGGCGGAGGCAGAGTGATGGCCGGGCATGGTACAGCTCATGATACAAGGCACACCACATCATCTGTAACACACGGCGGAGGCAGTGTGATGGCCAGGCATGGTACAGCTCATGATACAAGACACACCACATCATCTGTAACACACGGCGGAGGCAGTGTGATGGCCGGGCATGGTACAGCTCATGATACAAGACACACCACATCATCTGTAACACACGGCGGAGGCAGTGTGATGGCCGGGCATGGTACAGTTCATGATCCACAGCACACCACATCATCTGTAACACACGGCGGAGGCAGTGTGATGGCCGGGCATGATACAGCTCATGATACAAGACACACCACATCATCTGTAACACACGGCGGAGGCAGAGTGATGGCCGGGCATGGTACAGCTCATGATACAAGGCACACCACATCATCTGCAACACACGGCGGAGGCAGTGTGATGGCCGGGAATGGTACAGCTCATGATACAAGACACACCACATCATCTGTAACACACGGCGGAGGCAGTGTGATGGCCGGGCATGGTACAGCTCATGATCCAAGGCACACCACATCATCTGTAACACACGGCGGAGGCAGTGTGATGGCCGGGCATGGTACAGTTCATGATCCACAGCACACCACATCATCTGTAACACACGGCGGAGGCAGTGTGATGGCCGGGCATGGTACAGCTCATGATACAAGACACACCACATCATCTGTAACACACGGTGGAGGCAGTGTGATGGCCGGGCATGGTACAGCTCATGATACAAGGCACACCACATCATCTGTAACACACGGCGGAGGCAGTGTGATGGCCGGGCATGGTACAGCTCATGATCCAAGACACACCACATCATCTGTAACACACGGCGGAGGCAGTGTGATGGCCGGGCATGATACAGCTCATGATACAAGACACACCACATCATCTGTAACACACGGTGGAGGCAGAGTGATGGCCGGGCATGATACAGCTCATGATACAAGACACACCACATCATCTGTAACACACGGCGGAGGCAGTGTGATGGCCGGGCATGGTACAGCTCATGATACAAGACACACCACATCATCTGTAACACACGGCGGAGGCAGTGTGATGGCCGGGCATGGTACAGCTCATGATACAAGACACACCACATCATCTGTAACACACGGCGGAGGCAGTGTGATAGCCGGGCATGGTACAGCTCATGATACAAGACACACCACATCATCTGTAACACACGGCGGAGGCAGTGTGATGGCCGGGCATGGTACAGCTCATGATACAAGACACACCACATCATCTGTAACACACGGCGGAGGCAGTGTGATGGCCGGGCATGGTACAGCTCATGATACAAGACACACCACATCATCTGTAACACACGGCGGAGGCAGTGTGATGGCCGGGCATGGTACAGCTCATGATCCAAGACACACCACATCATCTGTAACACACGGCGGAGGCAGTGTGATGGCCGGGCATGGTACAGCTCATGATACAAGACACACCACATCATCTGTAACACACGGCGGAGGCAGTGTGATGGCCGGGCATGGTACAGCTCATGATCCAAGACACACCACATCATCTGTAACACACGGCGGAGGCAGTGTGATGGCCGGGCATGGTACAGCTCATGATACAAGACACACCACATCATCTGTAACACACGGCGGAGGCAGTGTGATGGCCGGGCATGGTACAGTTCATGATCCACAGCACACCACATCATCTGTAACACACGGCGGAGGCAGTGTGATGGCCGGGCATGATACAGCTCATGATACAAGACACACCACATCATCTGTAACACACGGCGGAGGCAGAGTGATGGCCGGGCATGGTACAGCTCATGATACAAGGCACACCACATCATCTGTAACACACGGCGGAGGCAGTGTGATGGCCAGGAATGGTACAGCTCATGATACAACACACACCACATCATCTGTAACACACGGCGGAGGCAGTGTGATGGCCGGGCATGGTACAGCTCATGATCCAAGGCACACCACATCATCTGTAACACACGGCGGAGGCAGTGTGATGGCCGGGCATGGTACAGTTCATGATCCACAGCACACCACATCATCTGTAACACACGGCGGAGGCAGTGTGATGGCCGGGCATGGTACAGCTCATGATACAAGACACACCACATCATCTGTAACACACGGTGGAGGCAGTATGATGGCCGGGCATGGTACAGCTCATGATACAAGACACACCACATCATCTGTAACACACGGCGGAGGCAGTGTGATGGCCGGGCATGGTACAGCTCATGATCCAAGACACACCACATCATCTGTAACACACGGCGGAGGCAGTGTGATGGCCGGGCATGATACAGCTCATGATACAAGACACACCACATCATCTGTAACACACGGTGGAGGCAGAGTGATGGCCGGGCATGATACAGCTCATGATACAAGACACACCACATCATCTGTAACACACGGCGGAGGCAGTGTGATAGCCGGGCATGGTACAGCTCATGATACAAGACACACCACATCATCTGTAACACACGGCGGAGGCAGTGTGATGGCCGGGCATGGTACAGCTCATGATACAAGACACACCACATCATCTGTAACACACGGCGGAGGCAGTGTGATGGCCGGGCATGGTACAGCTCATGATACAAGACACACCACATCATCTGTAACACACGGCGGAGGCAGTGTGATGGCCGGGCATGGTACAGCTCATGATCCAAGACACACCACATCATCTGTAACACACGGCGGAGGCAGTGTGATGGCCGGGCATGGTACAGCTCATGATACAAGGCACACCACATCATCTGTAACACACGGCGGAGGCAGTGTGATGGCCGGGCATGGTACAGCTCATGATACAAGGCACACCACATCATCTGTAACACACGGCGGAGGCAGTGTGATGGCCGGGCATGGTACAGCTCATGATCCAAAGCACACCACATCATCTGTAACACACGGCGGAGGCAGTGTGATGGCCGAGCATGGTACAGCTCATGATCCAAGGCACACCACATCATCTGTAACACACGGCGGAGGCAGTGTGATGGCCGGGCATGGTACAGCTCATGATCCAAGGCACACCACATCATCTGTAACACACGGCGGAGGCAGTGTGATGGCCGAGCATGGTACAGCTCATGATCCAAGGCACACCACATCATCTGTAACACACGGCGGAGGCAGTGTGATGGCCGGGCATGGTAGAGCTCATGATCCAAGGCACACCACATCATCTGTAACACACGGCGGAGGCAGTGTGATGGCCGGGCATGGTACAGGTCATGATACAAGGCACACCACATCATCTGTAACACACGGCGGAGGCAGTGTGATGGCCGGGCATGGTACAGCTCATGATCCAAAGCACACCACATCATCTGTAACACACGGCGGAGGCAGTGTGATGGCCGGGCATGGTACAGCTCATGATACAAGACACACCACATCATCTGTAACCCACGGCGGAGGCAGTGTGATGGCCGGGCATGGTACAGCTCATGATACAAGACACACCACATCATCTGTAACACACGGCGGAGGCAGTGTGATGGCCGGGCATGGTACAGCTCATGATACAAGACACACCACATCATCTGTAACACACGGCGGAGGCAGTGTGATGGCCGGGCATGGTACAGCTCATGATACAAGACACACCACATCATCTGTAACACACAGCGGAGGCAGAGTGATGGCCGGGCATGGTACAGCTCATGATCCAAGACACACCACATCATCTGTAACACACGGCGGAGGCAGTGTGATGGCCGGGCATGGTACAGCTCATGATCCAAAGCACACCACATCATCTGTAACACACGGCGGAGGCAGTGTGATGGCCGGGCATGATACAGCTCATGATCCAAAGCACACCACATCATCTGTAACACACGGCGGAGGCAGTGTGATGGCCGGGCATGGTACAGCTCATGATACAAGACACACCACATCATCTGTAACACACGGCGGAGGCAGTGTGATGGCCGGGCATGATACAGGTCATGATCCAAGACACACCACATCAACTGTAACACACGGCGGAGGCAGTGTGATGGCCGAGCATGGTACAGCTCATGATACAAGACACACCACATCATCTGTAACACACGGCGGAGGCAGTGTGATGGCCGGGCATGGTACAGCTCATGATACAAGACACACCACATCATCTGTAACACACGGCGGAGGCAGTGTGATGGCCGGGCATGGTACAGCTCATGATCCAAAGCATAGCGCATCATCTGTAACACACGGCGGAGGCAGTGTGATGGCCGAGCATGGTACAGGTCATGGTCCAAGGCACACCACATCATCTGTAACACACGGCGGAGGCAGTGTGATGGCCGGGCATGGTACAGCTCATGATCCAAAGCATAGCGCATCATCTGTAACACACGGCGGAGGCAGTGTGATGGCCGGGCATGGTACAGGTCATGATGCAAGGCACACCACATCATCTGTAACACACGGCGGAGGCAGTGTGATGGCCGAGCATGGTACAGCTCATGATACAAGGCACACCACATCATCTGTAACACACGGCGGAGGCAGTGTGATGGCCGGGCATGGTACAGTTCATGATCCACAGCACACCACATCATCTGTAACACACGGCGGAGGCAGTGTGATGGCCGGGCATGATACAGCTCATGATACAAGACACACCACATCATCTGTAACACACGGCAGAGGCAGTGTGATGGCCGGGAATGGTACAGCTCATGATCCAAGGCACACCACATCATCTGTAACACACGGCGGAGGCAGTGTGATGGCCGGGCATGGTACAGTTCATGATCCACAGCACACCACATCATCTGTAACACACGGCGGAGGCAGTGTGATGGCCGGGCATGGTACAGCTCATGATACAAGACACACCACATCATCTGTAACACACGGCGGAGGCAGTGTGATGGCCGGGCATGGTACAGCTCATGATACAAGGCACACCACATCATCTGTAACACACGGCGGAGGCAGTGTGATGGCCGGGCATGGTACAGCTCCTGATCCAAGACACACCACATCATCTGTAACACACGGCGGAGGCAGTGTGATGGCCGGGCATGGTACAGCTCATGATCCAAAGCACACCACATCATCTGTAACACACGGCGGAGGCAGAGTGCTGGCCGGGCATGGTACAGCTCATGATACAAGACACACCACATCATCTGTAACACACGGCGGAGGCAGTGTGATGGCCGGGCATGGTACAGCTCATGATCCAAGACACACCACATCATCTGTAACACACGGCGGAGGCAGTGTGATGGCCGGGCATGATACAGCTCATGATCCAAAGCACACCACATCATCTGTAACACACGGCGGAGGCAGTGTGATGGCCGGGCATGGTACAGCTCATGATACAAGACACACCACATCATCTGTAACACACGGCGGAGGCAGTGTGATGGCCGGGCATGGTACAGCTCATGATACAAGACACACCACATCATCTGTAACACACGGCGGAGGCAGTGTGATGGCCGGGCATGATACAGGTCATGATCCAAGACACACCACATCATCTGTAACACACGGCGGAGGCAGTGTGATGGCCGAGCATGACACAGCTCATGATCCAAGACACACCACATCATCTGTAACACACGGCGGAGGCAGTGTGATGGCCGGGCATGGTACAGCTCATGATACAAGACACACCACATCATCTGTAACACATGGCGGAGGCAGTGTGATGGCCGGGCATGGTACAGCTCATGATCCAAAGCATAGCGCATCATCTGTAACACACGGCGGAGGCAGTGTGATGGCCGAGCATGGTACAGGTCATGGTCCAAGGCACACCACATCATCTGTAACACACGGCGGAGGCAGTGTGATGGCCGGGCATGGTACAGCTCATGATCCAAAGCATAGCGCATCATCTGTAACACACGGCGGAGGCAGTGTGATGGCCGGGCATGGTACAGGTCATGATGCAAGGCACACCACATCATCTGTAACACACGGCGGAGGCAGTGTGATGGCCGAGCATGGTACAGCTCATGATACAAGGCACACCACATCATCTGTAACACACGGCGGAGGCAGTGTGATGGCCGAGCATGGTACAGCTCATGATCCAAAGCACACCACATCATATGTAACACACAGCGGAGGCAGTGTGATGGCCGGGCATGCATAGTGTGGCGCCCTGTGCCTAGTTGCCAGAAATAATATCACACAATTACATGTGTATTGCCATCTGTTTAACATGTATTGTTAGCCTTAGTGAGAATATGTTTTTCTCTGCTGCTCACAACAGAACACACATTTACATACACTCCCTTACTGGGGTTATTCACTTAAGAGAAAACCAACTCTTGAGTGATGATCCCTAGAGGGAGAAAGGGGAGGAGCTAAGTTGTGAGGTAAATTTGAGTTAGTAGCAGTTAGTCAGAGCTGGTGTGAGGTGAAGGGAGGAGTGGACTGAGGAGATTTTCTAGAAACCTTTGGAGGGGCCAGATACACTTGTCAGGGTATCAGTCCCTAGGTCACCGGTGCCTTCAAGGTCAGTGACAAAACTGAGAGACTACAGCCTTTTTACAACAGGCAGTGACATTTGCCTGGGAGCTCAGTGGCACGTGTGAGTCTGGCAGCTTCTAGGAGAAGTAGAGAGTCTTCCTTCAGGATTCCAGTCACCGCTCGCCAGAAGGGATCACAAATCCAGATTGTTCTTGTCTTGGGAATCCCAGGATACCAAGATACCTATTCCCAGGTATGGAAATAGTAGCAGGAGAAGTACACTACCTCCACACAGCAGAGAAGCCAAACTCCCATCGGGGCAGGGAAAACCACCATCATTGTGCGGCTGAAAAGAACATTCCAGACTGTTATACAGAGCTTCAGTAAAAGGTAAAAGCTCCCTGTCGTGTCTCTGGCTGATTTACTCTCTCCTGCGCCATCCCTACCTCCACACATCCCCCAGGAACTATCCCCAGTTGAGGGGGCAAAAGGACAACCCTCTGTCACTCCACATCACCACCTAACTTCAGGGGGCCCATTAGCAGTGCCCGGCCATACCACAGACGAACATCCCAACTAGCGTCACAAACTATATTTTTAATTTTTCATTCTCCCCTTTTTAAATATTATTTTTATTGCCCAATACAAAAAGCCTGTCACTCACGCCCGGTTTGCCACATCACCGCTCGGAGCCACCGCCGTGACATCAGAGGCCTCCGGGGCGGCACAATAGCTGGTGGAGTCCCTAGTGTTTATTGATGATGTGACACAGGACAAAAGCAGCCAGACTAATTCTGGGGTTTGCAGAGACATATTGTGTGCTCAAATCCAAAATACAGCCAAACGGATTGGTCAGCATTTCATCCAAAGCAACCAAGGAGTTTATTAAAGCAAAGAAGTGGAATAATCTTGAATGGTCGAGTCATCACCTAATCTCAACCCAATAGAGCCGCATCTCACTTGTTAAATACTAAACTTCAGCCAGAAAGGCCCAGAATCAGCAACTGAAAACCACTGCAGTAAAGACCGGCAGAGCATTAACAAGGAGGAGACCCAGCATCTGATGATGGCCATGAGGTCAAGTCTTCAGCTTCAAAAGCCCAGAACCAACAACTGAAAACCGCTGCAGTAAAGACCGGCAGAGCATTAACAAGGAGGAGACCCAGCGTCTGATGATGGCCATGAGCTCAAGACTTCAGCCAGAAAGGCCCAGAACCAACAACTGAAAACCGCTGCAGTAAAGACCGGCAGAGCATTAACAAGGAGGAGACCCAGCATCTGATGATGACCATGAGGTCAAGTCTTCAGCTTCAAAAGCCCAGAACCAACAACTGAAAACCGCTGCAGTAAAGACCGGCAGAGCATTAACAAGGAGGAGACCCAGCGTCTGATGATGGCCATGAGGTCAAGTCTTCAGCTAGAAAAGCCCAGAACTAACAACTGAAAACCACTGCAGTAAAGACCGGCAGAGCATTAACAAGGAGGAGACCCAGCGTCTGATGATGGCCCTGAGGTCAAGACTTCAGCCAGAAAGGCCCAGAACCAACAACTGAAAACCGCTGCAGAAAAGACTAGCAGAGCATTAACAAGGAGGAGACCCAGCGTCCACCCAGCGTCCGATAATGGCCATGAGGTCAAGTCTTCAGCTAGAAAAGCCCAGAACCAACAACTGAAAACCACTGCAGTAAAGACCGGCAGAGCATTAACAAGGAGGAGACCCAGCGTCTGATCATGGCCATGAGGTCAAGTCTTCAGCTAGAAAAGCCCAGAACCAACAACTGAAAACCACTGCAGTAAAGACTGGCAGAGCATTAACAAGGAGGAGACCCAGCGTCCGATGATGGCCATGAGATCAAGTCTTCAGCTAGAAAAGCCCAGAACCAACAACTGAAAACCGCTGCAGTAAAGACCGGCAGAGCATTAACAAGGAGGAGACCCAGCGTCTGATGATGGCCCTGAGGTCAAGACTTCAGCCAGAAAGGCCCAGAACCAACAACTGAAAACCGCTGCAGTAAAGACTAGCAGAGCATTAACAAGGAGGAGACCCAGCGTCCACCCAGCGTCCGATGATGGCCATGAGGTCAAGTCTTCAGCTAGAAAAGCCCAGAACCAACAACTGAAAACCACTGCAGTAAAGACCGGCAGAGCATTAACAAGGAGGAGACCCAGCGTCTGATCATGGCCATGAGGTCAAGTCTTCAGCTAGAAAAGCCCAGAACCAACAACTGAAAACCACTGCAGTAAAGACCGGCAGAGCATTAACAAGGAGGAGACCCAGCGTCTGATGATGGCCCTGAGGTCAAGACTTCAGCCAGAAAGGCCCAGAACCAACAACTGAAAACCGCTGCAGTAAAGACTAGCAGAGCATTAACAAGGAGGAGACCCAGTGTCCACCCAGCGTCCGATGATGGCCATGAGGTCAAGTCTTCAGCTAGAAAAGCCCAGAACCAACAACTGAAAACCACTGCAGTAAAGACCGGCAGAGCATTAACAAGGAGAAGACCCAGCGTCTGATCATGGCCATGAGGTCAAGTCTTCAGCTAGAAAAGCCCAGAACCAACAACTGAAAACCACTGCAGTAAAGACTGGCAGAGCATTAACAAGGAGGAGACCCAGCGTCCGATGATGGCCATGAGATCAAGTCTTCAGCTAGAAAAGCCCAGAACTAACAACTGAAAACCACTGCAGTAAAGACCGGCAGAGCATTAACAAGGAGGAGACCCAGCGTCTGATGATGGCCATGAGATCAAGTCTTCAGCTAGAAAAGCCCAGAACTAACAACTGAAAACCACTGCAGTAAAGACCGTCAGAGCATTAACAAGGAGGAGACCCAGCATCTGATGATGGCCAAGAGCTCAAGACTTCAGCCAGAAAGGCCCAGAACCAACAACTGAAAACCGCTGCAGTAAAGACCAGCAGAGCATTAACAAGGAGGAGACCCAGCGTCCGATGATGGCCATGAGGTCAAGTCTTCAGCTAGAAAAGCCCAGAACCAACAACTGAAAACCGCTGCAGTAAAGACCGGCAGAGCATTAACAAGGAGGAGACCCAGCGTCCGATGATGGCCATGAGCTCAAGACTTCAGCCAGAAAGGCCCAGAACCAACAACTGAAAACCGCTGCAGTAAAGACCGGCAGAGCATTAACAAGGAGGAGACCCAGCACCTGATGATGGCCATGAGGTCAAGTCATCAGCTAGAAAAGCCCAGAACCAACAACTGAAAACCGCTGCAGTAAAGACAGGCAGAGCATTAACAAGGAGGAGACCCAGCGTCCGATGATGGCCATGAGGTCAAGTCTTCAGCTAGAAAAGCCCAGAACCAACAACTGAAAACCGCTGCAGTAAAGACCGGCAGAGCATTAACAAGGAGGAGACCCAGCGTCTGATCATGGCCATGAGGTCAAGTCTTCAGCTAGAAAAGCCCAGAACAAACAACTGAAAACCACTGCAGTAAAGACCGACAGAGCATTAACAAGGAGGAGACCCAGTGTCTGATGATGGCCATGAGGTCAAGTCTTCAGCTAGAAAAGCCCAGAACCAACAACTGAAAACCGCTGCAGTAAAGACCGACAGAGCATTAACAAGGAGGAGACCCAGCGTCTGATCATGGCCATGAGATCAAGCCTTCAGCTAGAAAAGCCCAGAACTAACAACTGAAAACCACTGCAGTAAAGACCGGCAGAGCATTAACAAGGAAGAGACCCAGCGTCTGATCATGGCCATGAGGTCAAGACTTCAGCCAGAAAGGCCCAGAACCAACAACTGAAAACTGCTGCAGTAAAGACCGGCAGAGCATTAACAAGGAGGAGACCCAGCGTCCGATGATGGCCATGAGGTCAAGTCTTCAGCTAGAAAATCCCAGAACCAACAACTGAAAACCGCTGCAGTAAAGACCGGCAGAGCATTAACAAGGAGGAGACCCAGCGTCCGATGATGGCCATGAGCTCAAGACTTCAGCCAGAAAGGCCCAGAACCAACAACTGAAAACCGCTGCAGTAAAGACCGGCAGAGCATTAACAAGGAGGAGACCCAGCGTCCAATGATGGCTATGAGGTCAAGTCTTCAGCTAGAAAAGCCCAGAACCAACAACTGAAAACCGCTGCAGTAAAGACCGGCAGCGCATTAACAAGGAGGAGACCCAGCGTCCGATGATGGCCATGAGCTCAAGACTTTAGCTAGAAAAGCCCAGAACCAACAAATGAAAACCACTGCAGTAAAGACCGGCAGAGCATTAACAAGGAGGAGATCCAGCGTCTGATGATGGCCATGAGATCAAGTCTTCAGCTTGAAAAGCCCAGAACCAACAACTGAAAACCGCTGCAGTAAAGACCGGCAGAGCATTAACAAGGAGGAGACCCAGCGTCCGATGATGGCCATGAGGTCAAGTCTTCAGCTAGAAAAGCCCAGAACCAACAACTGAAAACCGCTGTAGTAAAGACCGGCAGAGCATTAACAAGGAGGAGACCAAGCGTCTGGTGATGGCCATGAGCTCAAGACTTCAGGCAGAAAGGCCCAGAAACAACAACTGAAAAACACTGCATTAAAGGCCTGGAAAATAGAGATGAGTGAACCTCTATTGCACACGGCCTTCCCTTGCTCCAAGTTTAGTGGAGGCAGCCATTGATCAAACTGCAGCTGTGTGACTGGGTTCTCCAATGCATATTAATTTAAGCACTGCCTGATTAAATTGACTTAAACATAGGATGTAGGCTGGCATATTCAATTTAAAAAATGAAGAGATGTATGAGTGACAGGTGTAGGCCTTTTGCTCCCACAACCCTGGCACTACAAACAAGGCACAACTTGGATACCCATATTGGAGTCTTGATATTTAAAAACCTTTCAGGCAGACAGCAGTACAGCAGCATTAATTACCTCCCTCATTTCTTCATGGTGTGTTTGCACAGCATGGAGGTATGGTCCATGCAGCACACAGGTTGTGGCCTTGTTGTCTCACATGGGTCAATAACACCAGGCAGTTGACAAGCTCTCACTCACACCTACTGTAGCGGGTAAAAAAGTGGGGCTTATGCGGTCTGAGACCTGTGAGAATAGTTTTGATGGTGACGCAGGAGGTGGAAGAAGCAGCAGATTGATTTGGCAGCTGTTGGTTGGGTAGGCCTGGTAGTCCGCATTTTAGCGCAGTAAGATTCCCACAGTAATGCATGTTGGTTGTGCATGTGCCGGTTCATGCATGTAGTACTCAAATTATTAGAATTTTTGCCTCTACTGAGTCGTTGTTTACAATGTGGGCAGATATCAAAAGTTAGGTTATCCTTTGCAGTCTCAAAAAAAATTCCAGGCTAGGCAACCCTTCCTGCGAACTGTAGACCCACAACTACTGCTGGCCACAGCCAGATTTGTGTCTGATGATGCAGGGCTTCTCATGGTTGCATCACAACCTGTTTGTATGGGAATTGCCACAGTAACATCCTCTGCTTCCTCGCTTTCTCCTCCTCCTGGTCATCTGCTGACCTACACAGCTGCATGTGTGATGCCCTGGCCTATCAGGTCGTCACAAGGTATTGTGCAATCTGCCCTTCTGCACAGTATCCAATCCCCCTTGGTTACGGGTCCTGGTCCTTTGGTGTTGCTAAGAGCTTAGCCAGTCAAAACCCTAGAACCACTTTACATCATACCCACCAGACACACCATTAGGGGCTTGAAGGGAATAGGGCTGCCCACTTGGGGGTTGGTAGGGGAAGGTGAAAAAGTGAAAGGAGAACTGAGAAAGGAGTGGAAGGAGTAGGAGATAGAGTGGTGACTCTCTCAGAGGGAGAGGTCACTGGGTTGGAGCAGGGCTCCTTGAGTAGGAGCTGGAACCCTGGTCGCAGGGGATCATGTCAAGGGGCACGGATTGCCGAGGAGGGCAGCCAGCGGCCTCGAGCCATCTCCGGGCAGGGGCCAGGGCACGATGGGGTACGCGGACCCTAGGCCGGGAAGTAGCTTCAAGCGTACTGGTAATTTACTCGACGGGGGTGAAGCCTCCAAGATTCATTCCTCACCTGCTCCAAAATCGGGGTACTAGTGCACCGATGGGATAGGACTTTCCCTGACACAGTCCACCAAATCCCAAGCGTGAACCCTGAAAGCAAGCTCACTCTGTTAGCCATACGGATGAGCAGGACCCGACTAGTTCCACACTACAGGGTCCAAACAGTGAACAAGGTACCACGGAAAAGGTCACAGGCTAAGAAGCAACACCAAGGGCACGGACCCAAGCGTGCTTCCTCCTGGCTGCAGCGGTGCTCAGAATTCTGGTTTACAAGCTTTCGGTGTCAGTATTCTTGAACTGAGTGAGTACGCAGAAACCTTTCCTTTCCCAACGGCACCCCACTCCTGCACTACCAACACCGGGCCCCGGGGCACAAACCCCCTACCCACGGAGGGGTTAAACACCTTGCTGTCGCACCATCGCCACCGGGCTTCCCCTTTCCCCAACAGCAGCGGTGGTACTCCACCTTACCACGCACCGTGGGTGGCGTCACGAACTTCTAACTCCCCTGTACATACTCCCCTTTTCAAACTCGAGTGTCCGCACGAAACCCCAGGTCCGGAGACCCCTCAAGCCACCGCGGTTCCGGATCCGAGTGGCTCGGGCGCTGGCACAGGGGCGGTACACATGCCTTTGGGTTCACACTCATCATCATCACCTCCACTCCTGGGGATTAATGTCAGTTGACAAGGGTTGGGATCCTGCTTGCACCCTACTTCGGTTGGGCCAGGATCCAACTGACAAAGAGTTTGGTCATCGGTGCAGATGCTTTCCTCCTCTTCAGTCTGGGAATCTTTGGAGCGAACCTCTGATATCCATGGGATAGAATGTGTGCTCAGCTCTGCAGACTCGCCCATGTGTGGTTCTCCACAGTCAGTTTGAAGATTTGTGACGAAGGGGAAAACAAGTGTAATTGGGGTGGCACCTCTGAGTAATGAACTGTGTGTGATGTTGAGAAGGAGGAAGAGGAGGAGCAGCCACTTGATATAGCGCTTGCCATCCACTCCAGCACCTGCTGATTATCAGTCTAATTTTGAAGTTGAAGCGATGTGCGGCTGCCAAAGAAATCTAATGGAGTAGTCTGTCCAGTAATGGACATTGTTCTCATTTTTGTTAGGATAGGCTGAGCCGGTGTTCGCTCACTAGATGTTTGACTAACAGAACTTCCCACACGTGCACCTCCAACACATCAGACAGTACTAACTAACAATATCTAGAGATGTGATTGACAGTGTAATTTTCAACATGCAATGAAAAGAGCCAACATGTTTTTACCTAGTTCACTAGCAGATTTAAAGCAGGCACTACTATCAATACCTAGCGCCCCTTTTACTTAAGAGGGAGGCATCATGGATCCTGAAGTTGGAAACCAGACATCCACGTGGTTTAAATTTTAAAACACATTTGATCTTTCTCTATTAAGATTTTCTATGTCTACCAAATTTTAGGGTTTTGCTTTTCAGGTTTTTTTTTCTTCGGGGTGGGGGTTAATTTAATTTTCTGCATGATTATTTAGTAACGTCCAGGACAACAGTATTTACTATGTTCTCCGTAACAGTGGATCTGTTTTTGGATCCCCAATCTGTAAGTCTGTAAAGTTTCCAGCATCTACTTGTTTCTCCTATATTACAATGGTTTTCCTTCATTCAGGCAACGCTCGTCTGTTGGTCTGTACTTTACACTCCGCTAAACACTCAGTATCAGATGTTTCATTTTACACTGCAATATTTCATCATTATTTCCATTCATTTTTTGGATGGTTTATATGTTTATTTAATTTTGCTCATTTATTTATTGCAATATTAAGACTATGCATGCAGGGGACTATTTATAATAACCCTTGGGCTTCATTAATTTGTTATATATATATTTCTTTACCTTGTTTACCTCTGTCTACACTGCGGCTTTACAATTTTCTCTTTTTTATGGATTTGGAATAAAGTTTAGCTTTTCCATATTCTCTTTATGCAGATGCTGATAAGACTTTCTTCTTTTTATCAGTAATTAACAATAACTACAAATGTGGTTGACTGGGTAACTGTAATGCTGCCACCAGGGGGAGCCAGAGCTCTGCAGCAGACGACACTACACAGAGCAATGAGAACCAGGAAGGAAATGCACAGCGTTCTCATGAACTGCCTAATCAGCACAGCTGAGAGGCAGAACTGCAGGGTTTGTGAGGAATAGTCAGACAGGCTGGGTCAAACACCGTACGGGCAGAAGCAAGACCGGAGGAGCAAGCAGAAGCGAAGTCAAAGTCAGGCTAAGGTCAGTACCGAGGAAGCAACCGAGTGGGGAATAGGAGGGGGGACATAGGACAGGAGGGACGACCAGGGGATAGAACACAGACAAGGGCACGGGGGCACAGGAACAGACAGATCAGGATATCACTCACAGGACCAGCAATCACAGGCAAAGCAGAGCTAAGCTTATAGCCGGCGCTGGTTCACTGGAAGTGTCAGCTTTTAAGGCATCCAGGGGCCGGACGTGAGGCCTGAGAGATGGCTCCGCCCCCTAGCCATGTGGATAGGGAGGCGAATCATGACAGTAATTTTGAGCAGGAGATGAAAACTACCAAGACCTTTTTACCTAGTTCCCCAGCAGATTTAGAGCAGTCAGTACTAACTAACTAACAATACCTAGAAATGTGTTTCACTGGCTAATTTGGAGCAGGCAATAATAAGTAGCAATAGCTATTTAGATGGTTCACTGGTAACTCTTTAGCAGCACTGACAAGTACCTATCGCTAGTTCTATCATAAAATGCTGATTTGTGGCACACAGCTTTCCCTACACTGCACGTCCCTATTCTACACTATCGCTCTCCTATCTATCTCAACTACTGATGATTAAACCCCTAGCTAACCTGACTGTTTAGCAGCCGCGGCTGCAGCACCTTCCCTAACATTTAACATTCACAAAATGCCGCATGGCCACTTTTTATATGCAGACGGACATGTGACTTAGGCAGCCAATCACAGCAGCCCTTGTGTCTGAACCTTGTGGATGTTTGCTGTGCCGTGATTGGCTGCTGAACAGGTTAAGGCTCGTGCCGAATTTGAAATTGGCAAACCTTTATTGAACAGGTTCACTCATCTCTACCCATGAGCCAGATAGAGCGGAGCACAGTGAGGAGGAGCTGGTGATCCACAGAGTCAGATGCAGCAGAGATCCAGGAGGATCAGCCGGGAGCAGGGACCATTAGATTTAGCTGTTAGTAGATCATTAGAGACTTTAGTGAGGGCAGTTTCAGTAGAGTGTAATGAGTGGAAAACGGATTGTAAATGGTGAAGCAGAGAAATTAAAGATTAGAGGAGAGTGGACTGAGCGCTCCAGGGGTTTAGAGATCAGAGGAGATTAGAGACCGGTCTGTAGCGGTTTTGGTCCAAGGATGGTTTTCAAGTACTGTAATGGGTTATGACAAAAGAGTGTGACTGGATACTGGATGACAGAGAGAGGGTAAATGTTTTAGTTAGGTGGTGGTGACAGCCGGGGAGATGTAATGGAAGAGGATGACAACTACACTAGAATTTGTCTGAGGATGAAATGGAGGTCTGGAGGAGGAGGATGACAACGATGAGAGGAGAGTCTGAAAGAAAATGAAATGGTCTTGAGGAGACGGACATCAACAAGAGGCCAATGACCGCAGTTTGAAGGAATAGGAGGAGGATGACAATGGAGTTTGAAGGACAAGGAAGACAGGAGAGTCTAGTAGAAAACAAGGAGGATGAAGACTGGGGAGTCTGGAGGTGGTGAACTTGGGGCTCTAGAGGCGGAGGATGATGATAATGGGAGTCTGAAGGAGGAGGTCAACGACAGTAGAGCCTGGAGTAGAAGGACGGTGACATGGGAGGTCTGGAAGAGGACAGAGGAATGTAAAAGGAGGAGGATGGCAAGAGCTCTCTTATAGTGAATACAGGAGCACTTGGTAAAGAGCACTGGTGACTACTGAGAGTCGGAAAAGAGAGCAGTTGCCAATTGCTATGTAATCTGTCTAAGGTTCTTTAGGAGAACACCCTGCATTTCATGAGACCACCATCATCAAATGCAAATATATAAGATATCTGAAGATTTTACACCACTGTCCTCTGTAGAGATCTGCAGTTTTGCTCTGTCCCCTCTACACACAAAGGAATATGCATAGCAATACTTGCCTCAACTGTCCCTATCCCTTGAACAGAAAATTATCCAAACTATAAGGACAAAAGACAAAGAAAAGCAATTACTGCTGTAGGAAATAATGATAAGATGATAAATCAGAAATATTAGTGAATGACCAGCAAAGCCCACAGACAACTCTGGGGACCACTGTTGCCACTGGGATAAAACAGTCCTCACCGGGGTTCCACAGTCCTCCTCTGAGGACCATACACAGTGTCACCAGGGTCCACAGACCTCACCAGTAGTTCACTGACCTCTCAGGGTCCACAGACCCCACTGTAGTCCACAGTCTTCACTGGGGTGCACAATCCTCACCGTGGTCCACAGTCCACCTTTGAGGACCTTACACGTCACCAGGGTCCAGAGACCTCACCAGGAGGTCACTAACCTCCCAGGATCCACAGACCCCACTGTAGTCCACAGTTTCACTGGGGTGCACAGTCCTTACCGTGGTCCACAGTCCATCTCTGAGGACCATACACGTCACCAGGGTCCACAGACCTCACCATGGTAAGCTCACGCACATACACACAATTTCCCTACTTTTTATATATCAGCATTCTGCAGCACAGAATATTGTTGCCTCCTTCAGCCCCTGACAGATGCATATGGATACATTCCACCTCTGTTCTCTCGGTGGGTGCCCTGTCCTCTGGGTGCTGTGCCCGGGACTTTTACTGCTTATACAGGCCTTTGGGTGCTGTCTCTTTCCTCTCTTTTTACATGTTGGGGTTTTCTTTAGAGACTTCTTGTTTCAGACTGTCTCTTTCCTTGCTCTCATGCTCTCACATTTGGTCTTGCCCCCTCCCTTTTGCTCTTCATCCCTCAGGACTGATGGTATTTGGTTTCTTTCTGATCCATTATTTTTGCCTTCTGTGCTCTCTGTGGTCTCTTCCTCTAATGGCAACGCTCCCTCCTCCTCACTGAGTGCAGACCAAAAGCCTCAGACGCTAAACTTTCATCAGACACCAGGGCGTCCTCATCATCTCCACATCTACTGCAGCTGAGGAGCGAGACTGGGGCACCTGATTCCTTGACTTCAGCAGACCCCTGTAGTAGACCCTTTGTGGGTGCTCCACAGCTTATGGATATTGTGAAGCCTCCACCAGACGATGAAGAAGAACAGAATGAGAAGGCTTCCGATCTCACCGTGTTTGCCAGTAACTCCACTCTCCATGGGATCAGCCACGTCTTCATGCCAGGTGGGGTGACCCCAAGACGGGTGTTTTGGGCGTGCGCCTTTCTGTCATCTCTCAGCTGCTTTCTCTACCAAGTAGTTGACCGGATCGACTTCTACTACAAGTACCACCACGTTACCAAGCTGGATGAGGAGGAGAGCAAACTCATGACCTTCCCAGCCATCACCATTTGCAATTATAACAAGTTCCGCCTGTCGCAGATGACAGAACAGGACCTGGAGTACATAGGTCTCGCAGAATACACAGAACAGCTGAAGGGGAAGATCAAGAACGTGAACGAGCCACAAAGCCTCTTCTCACTGAAAGACTTGTACAACCGAACAGGTCACCGTCTAGAGGACATGATGCTAGAATGTCGCTACCGGAACAAAAATTGTACAGTCCAGGACTTCTCTGAGGTGAGTGCGGCCACCATTAATCACTGTTGTCAGAAGCTCCTCACTTCTATACAGCAGGGTGCACTGACTTTTCTGGTCTGAGGGCAATGATGTCAGATTTGCACAGTGGAAAGGTCCACAATAAAAGTTAAATGGGTATTACCCTCTGAGACATTTATGGTACATGGACGGTGTATGTATATTCGGATCAGACTCGCCCATCTGTACTTCAGAAAGGAGCCAACCATGGGTTCTCTATGTTGTAGATTATCTCCCTCTTCACCTGCTCCTTGCTGCCCTTGTTTATGACGGCCTCCCTCCTCACCTGCTCCTTGCTGCCCTCATGTATGGTCGCCTCCCTACTCAACTGCTCCTTGCTGCTCTCGTGTACAACCGCCTCCCTCCTCACCTGCTCCTTGCTGCTCTCGTGTATGACTGCCTCCCTCCTCACCTGCTCCTTGCTGCTCTCGTGTTTGGCCGCCTCACCTGCTCCTTGCTGCCCTTGTGTATTTGTACCGCCCCCGTGCCAGCAGCCGGGCTGCCCGTATCCAGATTCGCGGTGGCTTAAGGGGTCTCCGGACCCGGGGGTCGTGCGGCCACTCAACTAAAGAGGGGGGGGCTATTTATAGGGGATGGTGTGGAGAGTTCATGACGCCACCCGTGGTGCGTGGGGTAAGATGGAGTACTACTGCTGCGATTGGGAGTACCCGGTGGCGATGGTGTGGGCAGCCAGGTGTTTAACCCCTCCACGGCTAGGGGGAATGCCCCGGGACTCGGTGATAAGGACAGGGTTGTGCCATTGGGACGGTGGGGGTCACTTGTGTACTCACTCAGTCCAATAACGCTGACACCGACAACTGTGGTAAACCAAAGTTCTGGACACCGCTGCCACTAGGAGGGAGCACGCCTGGATCCCATGCCCGTTGGTGTTACCTGTTAGTCTGTGACCTTTGCCTTGGCACCTTGTCTTCTAGTTTGTCTCTTTAGTGTGAAACTAATCGGGTCCTGCTCCCCAGTATGGCTAAATGGGCGAGCTTGCTCTCAGGGTTCACGCTTGAGATTTTCTAGACCGTATGTGTGGAAAGTCCTATCCCCCTCGTTGCGCTAGTACCCCGATTTTGGAGCGGGTGGAGAATGGATCTTGAAGGCTTCGTCCTCGTCGGGTAAATTGTCAGGACGCCTGAAGCTACTCCCTGATCTGGGGTCCACGTACCCCGTCGTGCCCTGTCCCCTGCCCGGATATGGCACAAGGCCGCCGGCTGTCCTCCTCGACAGTCCGTGCCCCTTGTCATGATCCCCTGCAATCGGGGTCCAACTCCTACTAGGCCCAGACCAATGTCTGCCACCTAGTAGTTCCAAGGAGCCCAGCTCCTGACCTCCTCTCACTTTCACCTCCAACGCTACACTGTTCTGCTTCTGACACGCCTGACCTCCCCTTAATCAACCCCCCAAGTGGGCAAACCTATTCCACTCAGGCCGTCCACTGGTGTGTCTGGTGGGTGTGGTGCAGAGTGTTCCTAGGATTTTGATTAGCTTGTTCTTGGCAACACCAAAGGTCAGGGACCCATAACCAAGGAGGAGATGGATATTGTACAGAAGGGCAGATTGCACAATACCCTGTGACGACCTGATAGGCCAGGGCATCACCTATTGCCGCCTCCCTCCTCACCTGCTCCTTGCTGTTCTCATGTACGACCGCCTCCCTCCTCACCTGCTCCTTGCTGCCCTTGTGTATTGGTGCCTCCCTCCTCACCTGTTCCTTTCTGCTCTCGTTTATGGTCGCCTCCCTCCTCACCTGCTCCTTGCTGCCCTCATTTATGGCCGCCTCCCTTTTCACCTGCTCCTTTCTGCGCTCTTGTACGACCGCCTCCCTCCTCACCTGCTCCTTGCTGCTCTCATGTACGACTGCCTCCCTCCTCACTTGCTCCTTGCTGTTCTCATGTTTGGCTGCCTCACCTGCTCCCTGCTGGCCTTATGTATTTGTACCACCCCCGTGCCAGCAGCCGGGCTGCTCGGATCCGGATCCGCGGTGGCTCGAGGGGTCTCCGGACCCGGGGGAATAAAGAGGGGGGAGGCTATTTACAGGGGATGGTGTGGAGAGTTCGTGACGCCACCCGTTGTGCCTGGTAAGATGGAGTACCACCGATGCGATTGGGAGTACCCGGTGGCGATGGTGTGGGCAGCCAGGTGTTTAACCCCTCCACGGGTATGGGGAATGTCCCGGGACTCTGTGATAAGGACAGGGTTGTGCCGTTGGGACGGTGCGGGTCACTTGTGTACTCACTCAGTCCAATAACGCTGACACCGACAACTGTGGTAAACCAAAGTTCTGGACACCGCTGCCACTAGGAGGGAGCACGCCTGGATCCCATGCCCGTTGGTGTTGCCTGTTAGTCTGTGACCTTTTCCTTGGCACCTTGTCTTCTAGTTGGTCCCTTTAGTGTGAAACTAATTGGGTCCCGCTCCCCAGTATGGCTAAGTGCGTGAGCTTGCTCTCAGGGTTCACGCTTGGGATTTTCTGGAAAGTCCTATCCCCCTTGTTGCGCTAGTACCCCGATTTTGGTGCGGATGGAGAATGGATCTTGAAGGCTTCGTCCTCGTCGGATAAATTGTCAGGACGCCTGAAGCTACTCCCTAACCTAGGGTTTACGTACCCCGTCGTGCCATGTCCCCTGCCCGGTGATGGCACAAGGCCGCCGGCTGTCCTCCTCGACAGTCCGTGCCCCTTGTCACGATCCCCTGCGACCGGGGTCCAGCTCCTACTAGGCCCAGACCAACGTCTGCCACCTAGTAGTTCCAAGGAATCCAGCTCCTGACCTCCTTTCACTTTCACCTCCAACGCTACACTGTTCTGCTCCTGACACTCCTGACCTCCCCTTAACCAACCCCCCAAGTGGGCGACCCTATTCCACTCAGGCCGTCAACTGGTGTGTCTGGTGGGTGTGGTGCAGAGTGTTCCTAGGATTTTGATTAGCTTGTTCTTGGCAACACCAAAGATCAGGGACCCATAACCAAGGAGGAGATGGATATTGTACAGAAGGGCAGATTGCACAATACACTGTGACGACCTGATAGGCCAGGGCGTCACATATTGCCACCTCCCTCCTCAGCTGCTCCTTGCTGCTCTCGTGTACGACCGCCTCCCTCCTTACCTGCTCCTTGCTGTTCTCATGTACGACTGCCTCCCTCTTCACCTGCTCTTTGCTGCCCTCGTTTATGGTCGCCTCTCTCCTCACCTGCTCCTTGCTGTCCTCGTTTATGGCCACCTCCCGCCTCACCTACTCCTTGCTGCCCTCGTTTATGGCCACTTAGCTCCTCACCTGCTCCTTGCTGCCCTCGTTTATGGCCACCTCCCTCCTCACCTGCTCCTTCCTGCCCTCGTGTATTGCCGCCTCCCTCTTCACCTGCTCCTTGCTGCTCTCGTGTATGGCCGCCTCACCTGCTCCTTGCTAACCTCGTGTATTGCCACCTCCCGCCTCACCTGCTCCTCGCTACCCTCGTGTATTGCCAGCTCCCGCCTCACCTGCTCTTTGCTGCTCTCGTGTACGACCGCCTCCCTCCTCACCTGCTCCTTGCTGCCCTCGTGTATTGACGCCTCCCTCCTCATCTGCTCCTTGCTGCCCTCATTTATGGTCGCCTCCCTCCTCACCTGCTCCTTGCTGCCCTCGTGTATGGCCACCTCCCTCCTCACCTCCTCCTTGCTGCCCTCATTTATGGTCTCCTCCCTCCTCACCTGCTCCTTGCCTTGCTGCCCTTGTTTATGGTCTCCTCCCTCCTCACCTGCTCCTTGCTACCCTCGTGTATTGCCACCTCCCGCCTCACCTGCTCCTTGCTGCTCTTGTGGCGCCCCTGACCTGGTCAGGCACCACAGAGTATTGCACCCATGCGGGAGCAATGCTTCCAGGTAATCTCCAAAGGCCAGGATGAGGTGCACACACAAACATATAGTGACCAGGCCTCCCACATTACCAGAGGGGACCCTTGGGTAGCCAGAAGGGGTTAACTTTCAATTCCCAGCTGGGGGTGTGTTCAGGGGCTGGTTGCTAGGAAGCAGGGCAGAGAGAGAGAGGAAGAGGGGAGTCTAGAGGAAGAAGTTGAAGTGTGTGGAAGGGAGCAGAGGAGCTCTCGTGTCAGACAGGTCCTGAGGAGTGCAGTAGCTGAAAGCGGGGGAGAAAGGAGTACCGTGGGTCGGCCTGAAAATCATCCAGAGAGAAGGGTGGCTGAGTACGGAGATCCCGGTATCCGAGCACACAAGGGGAACTAGATCCCCAGTACAGGCAGCAAATCATTCGGAGCTGCTCAACTCACAGGTGGGGATACTTCATGCCCTCACCACTACTACGCAGAGCTCGGGCCAAGCAGCAATCATCGGGCCCATAAGGGGACAGGGCCAGAAGCCATCCCACCAAGGCCACGCTGCCGGCAGACGAGCCAGAGAGAGGGGAGCAGGGTGGTAACAGCTTCCCTGGAGGGGTCCTACCACGCTTCAAGCAAAGGATCCTCCTAAAACAGAAAGAGTGCAAGGAAGGCGAGTGGACAGCTACCCTCAGAACGGCCTCCTGGAATTCCTGGTTCAACCTGGTTATCACAGTGTCGCCCGGGCATCTCACCGTGACCTCCAAACAGTGAGTAAACACGTTGAAAGACTTCTTGGACTGTGTTTGAGTCATTCTGCGACCTGTGGTCCCACACACATACACCGGGGCCTGGGGCTTGCCTCACTCTCAGGGGGCTAATATACTGACTGCACCCACCATCAGCCCCAGGCATCCCTTAATCTGCAGTGGCGGTCCCCGCTGACCGCAATACTGAGAGTGGCGTCACGACAATCCCAAATAGAAGATTTCCTACCTGTGACCAGACTGTTCCATCCACGTGGAGTCCCTGCAGGTAACGCACCGACACATACTAGCGGGGCTTCACACTCTCATTTATGGCCGCCTCCCTCCTCACCTGCTCCTTGCTGCCCTCGTGTATTGACGCCTCCCTCCTCATCTGCTCCTTGCTGCCCTCATTTATGGTCGCCTCCCTCCTCACCTGCTCCTTGCTGCCCTCGTTTATGGTCGCCTCCCTCCTCACCTGCTCCTTGCTGCCCTCGTGTATGGCCACCTCCCTCCTCACCTGCTCCTTGCTGCCCTCATTTATGGCCGCCTCCCTCCTCACCTGCTCCTTGCTGCCCTCGTGTATGGCCACCTCTCTCCTCACCTGCTCTTTGCTGCCCTCGTTTATGGCCACCTCCCTCCTCACCTGCTCCTTGCTGCCCTCATTTATGGTCTCCTCCCTCCTCACCTGCTCCTTGCTGCCCTTGTTTATGGTCTCCTCCCTCCTCACCTGCTCCTCGCTACCCTCGTGTATTGCCACCTCCCGCCTCACCTGCTCCTTGCTGCTCTCGTGTACGACCGCCTCCCTCCTCACCTGCTCCTTGCTGCTCTCGTGTACGACCGCCTCCCTCCTCACCTGCTCCTTGCTGTTCTCATGTACGACCGCCTCCCTCCTCACCTGTTCCTAGCTGCCCTCGTGTATTGACGCCTCCATCCTCACCTGCTCCTCGCTGCTCTCGTTTATGGTCGCCTCCCTCCTCACCTGCTCCTTGCTGCCCTCATTTATGGTCGCCTCCCTCCTCACCTGCTCCTTGCTGCCCAGAATCACCATCAGTACAGGAATACATCAGCAGAATCACCATCAGTACAGGAATACATCAGCAGAACCACCTTCAGTACATTTATACATCAACAGAACCACCATCAGTACAAGAATACATCAGCAGAATCACCTCTATACAGTAATACATCAGCAGAACCACCATTAGTACAGGAATACATCAGCAGAACCACCATTAGTACAGGAATGCATCAGCAGAACCACCATTAGTACAGGAATATATCAGCAGAACCACCATCAGTACAGGAATACATGAGCAGAACTACCATTAGTACAGGAATATATCAGCAGAATCACCATCAGTACAGGAATACATCAGCAAAATCACCATTAGTACAGGAATGCATCAGCAGAACCACCATTAGTACAGGAATATATCAGCAGAACCACCATTAGTACAGGAATACATCAGCAGAACCACCATTAGTACAAGAATACATCAGCAGAACCACCATTAGTACAAGAATACATCAGCAGAACCACCATTAGTACAGGAAGACATCAGCAGAACCACCATTAGTACAGGAATGCATCAGCAGAACCACCATTAGTACAGGAATATATCAGCAGAATCACCATCATTACAGGAATACATCAGCAGAACCATCATCAGTACAGGAATACATCAGCAGAATCACCATCATTACAGGAATACATCAGCAGAATCACCATCATTACAGGAATAGATCAGCAGAACCACCATTAGTACAGGAATACATCAGCAGAACCACCATTAGTACAGGAATGCATCAGCAGAACCACTATTAGTACAGGAATATATCAGCAGAATCACCATCATTACAGGAATACATCAGCAGAACCATCATCAGTACAGGAATACATCAGCAGAATCACCATCAGTACAGGAATACATCAGCAGAAGCACCATTACTACAGGAATATATAAGCAGAATCACCATCAGTACAGGAATACATCAGCAGAATCACCATGAGTACAGGAATACATCAGCAGAATCACCATCAGTACAGGAATACATCAGCAGAAGCACCATTAGTACAGGAATATATCAGCAGAAGCACCATTAGTACAGGAATACATCAGCACAGCAGAACCACCATTGATACAGGAATACATCACGAGAACCACCATTAGTACAGGAATACATCAGCAGAACCACCATCGATACAGGAATACATCACGAGAACCACCATTAGTACAGGAATACATCAGCAGAACCACCATCAGTACAGGAATATATCAGCAGAACCACCATTAGTACAGGAATACATCAGCAGAACCACCATTGATACAGGAATATATCACGAGAACCACCATCAGTACATTAATAAAACCCCAGAATCATCATCAGTGCATGACTACTATGGAGACACGAGGGTCAGTGGCTTCTCTTGTCCACTTGCCTGGTTGTCTTCAGAGACGCTGCACAGACCAGGGCTCATCCCACTGAACGCACTCACTCCTTCCCTGTGGGCAGAACATCGGTCCTCCATCTCCTGACAGATACAGAGTGATATAGCCTACAGATTATTACACCCCTGACCTCTCTGCAGAGCATCGCTCCTCCACCTCCTGATATATAGTGATATGATTATTACACCCCTGACCTCTCTGCAGAGCATCGCTCCTCCACCTCCTGATATATAGTGATATGATTATTACACCACTGACCTCTCTGCAGAGCATCGCTCCTCCACCTCCTGATATATAGTGATATGATTATTACACCACTGACCTCTCTGCAGAGCATTGCTCCACCTCCTGACAGATACATAGTGATATATCCTGCAGACTAATACACCAGTGACCTATGCAGAGCATCACTCCTCCACCTCCTGACAGATACATAGTGATATATCCTGCAGACTAATACACCAGTGACCTATGCAGAGCATCACTCCTCCACCTCCTGACAGATACAGAGTGATATATCCTGCAGACTAATACACCAGTGACCTCTCTGCAGAGCATCACTCCTCCACCTCCTGACAGATACATAGTGATATATCCTGCAGACTAATACACCAGTGACCTATGCAGAGCATCACTCCTCCACCTCCTGACAGATACAGAGTGATATATCCTGCAGACTAATACACCAGTGACCTATGCAGAGCATCACTCCTCCACCTCCTGACAGATACAGAGTGATATATCCTGCAGACTAATACACCAGTGACCTCTCTGCAGAGCATCGCTCCTCCACCTCCTGACAGATACATAGTGATATATCCTGCAGACTAATACACCAGTGACCTATGCAGAGCATCACTCCTCCACCTCCTGACAGATACAGAGTGATATATCCTGCAGACTAATACACCAGTGACCTATGCAGAGCATCACTCCTCCACCTCCTGACAGATACAGAGTGATATATCCTGCAGATTTTTACACCACTGACCTCTCTGCAGAGCATCGCTCCTCCACCTCATGACAGATACATAGTGATATATCCTGCAGACTAATACACCAGTGACCTATGCAGAGCATCGCTCCTCCACCGCCTGACAGATACAGAGTGATATATCCTGCAGATTATTAGACCCCTGATCTCTGTACAGAGCATCGCTCCTCCACCTCCTGACAGATACAGTGATATAGACTGCAGATTATTACACCACTGGCCTCTCTGCAGAGCATCGCTCTCTGTCTTTCCTGCTCGTCTCACATCCCGGGACAAATGGAAATCATCATTCAAATAGAGAAAGAAACATGGAAATAACAAGCAAATATGCAATTATATCAGACGCTGAATGGAAGATTCCAGCAGCATGGTGTAGAACAGCGACATCCACGGCGTCCCCACAACAGCGACACCCACAGCGCCCTCACAACAACAGCGACATCCACGGCGCCCCCACAACAGCGGCACCCACAGCGCCCTCACAACAACAGCGACATCCACGGCGCCCCCACAACAGCGGCACCCACAGCGCCCTCACAACAACAGCGACATCCACGGCGCCCCCACAACAGCGGCACCCACAGCGCCCTCACAACAACAGCGACATCCATGGCGCCCCCACAACAGCGGCACCCACAGCGCCCTCACAACAACAGCGACATCCATGGCGCCCCCACAACAGCGGCACCCACAGCGCCCTCACAACAACAGCGACATCCACGGCGCCCCCACAACAGCGGCACCCACAGCGCCCTCACAACAACAGCGACATCCATGGCGCCCCCACAACAGCGGCACCCACAGCGCCCTCACAACAACAGCGACATCCACGGCGCCCCCACAACAGCGGCACCCACAGCGCCCTCACAACAACAGCAACATCCACGGCGCCCCCACAACAGCGGCACCCACAGCGCCCTCACAACAACAGCGACATCCACAGCGCCCTCACAACAACAGCGACATCCACGGCGCCCTCACAACAACAGCGACATCCACGGCGTCCCCACAACAGCGACACCCACAGCGCCCTCACAACAACAGCGACATCCACGGCGTCCCCACAACAGCGACACCCACAGCGCCCTCACAACAACAGCGACATCCACGGCGTCCCCACAACAGCGACACCCACAGCGCCCTCACAACAACAGCGACATCCACGGCGTCCCCACAACAGCGACACCCAAGGAGCCCTCACAACAACAGCGACATCCACGGCGCCCCCACAATAACAGCGACATCCACGATGCACTCGGTCATGTGCGCCTGCATGGGATGGATCCATGGCAATGTGGCGTGCCTTTGGGTGGTAGAATCTATTTCCTGCTTCACTGCACATGCGGGGGGTCTCTGATGGTCCGGAGCAAGGTTATGGGGGCCTGCACGAGTGAATTATATTAGAATCTGATGTATCTATATATACTCATCATGACTGAACCAGTTACCCCTGAAGAAGCTGCTGTGGCGGTGATACGCTTGTAATAAGGTGATTGGTGCTCTACCGCCCCCAGTTCTTTTCTGGTGATTTATGGAACTACAATGTATTTGTGTAATTGTTTTGTATTAATGTATATCTCCCCTGTGTAATACGGCCGGCTGCCACCAGGTGTCATGGGTCACTTAGAGAGAAGGGATGGATACGGGGATGGCAGGTCAGCAGGGGTTAATCAGGGGGGATGGTCCCAAGACAGGAAGGGATATAAGACAGGAATTGTACAGGCCTGGGCAGATAGGGGATGTTGCGTTGAGGTGGAGGACAAGAAATAAAAGGACCAGGAGGGTCAGAAGAGCGGAGTGAACAGGGCAGAGGTGACAGCAGCAGGAGAGAAAAGGAGAGAATGAAGAGAGAAGCTGAAATATTCCAGGGGGCTCGTCTGCAGCGGAGCGTCAGTCCAGTGAGTGATGGAGAAGTAAAGGAGAGAAAGAAGAGAGAAGCCGAGATATTACAGGGGGCTCGTCTGCAGCGGAGCGTCAGTCCAGTGAGTGATGGAGAAGTAAAGGAGAGAAAGAAGAGAGAAGCCGAGATATTCCAGGGGGCTCGTCTGCAGCGGAGCGTCAGTCCAGTGAGTGATGGAGACGTAAGGGAGAGAAAGAAGAGAGAAGCCGAGATATTACAGGGGGCTCGTCTGCAGCGGAGCGTCAGTCCAGTGAGTGATGGAGAAGTAAAGGAGAGAAAGAAGAGAGAAGCCGAGATATTCCAGGGGGCTCGTCTGCAGCGGAGTGTCAGTCCAGTGAGTGATGGAGAAGTAAAGGAGAGAACGAAGAGAGAAGCCGAGATATTCCAGGGGGCTCGTCTGCAGCGGAGCGTCAGTCCAGTGAGTGATGGAGACGTAAAGGAGAGAAAGAAGAGAGAAGCCGAGATATTACAGGGGGCTCGTCTGCAGCGGAGCGTCAGTCCAGTGAGTGATGGAGATGTAAAGGAGAGAAAGAAGAGAGAAGCCGAGATATTACAGGGGGCTCGTCTGCAGCGGAGCGTCAGTCCAGTGAGTGATGGAGACGTAAAGGAGAGAAAGAAGAGAGAAGCCGAGATATTACAGGGGGCTCGTCTGCAGCGGAGTGTCAGTCCAGTGAGTGATGGAGACGTAAAGGAGAGAAAGAAGAGAGAAGCCGAGATATTCCAGGGGGCTCGTCTGCAGCGGAGCGTCAGTCCAGTGAGTGATGGAGACGTAAAGGAGAGAAAGAAGAGAGAAGCCGAGATATTACAGGGGGCTCGTCTGCAGCGGAGCGTCAGTCCAGTGAGTGATGGAGACGTAAAGGAGAGAAAGAAGAGAGAAGCCGAGATATTACAGGGGGCTCGTCTGCAGCGGAGCGTCAGTCCAGTGAGTGATGGAGAAGTAAAGGAGAGAAAGAAGAGAGAAGCCGAGATATTACAGGGGGCTCGTCTGCAGCGGAGTGTCAGTCCAGTGAGTGATGGAGACGTAAGGGAGAGAAAGAAGAGAGAAGCCGAGATATTACAGGGGGCTCGTCTGCAGCGGAGCGTCAGTCCAGTGAGTGATGGAGATGTAAGGGAGAGAAAGAAGAGAGAAGCCGAGATATTCCAGGGGGCTCGTCTGCAGCGGAGCGTCAGTCCAGTGAGTGATGGAGACGTAAGGGAGAGAAAGAAGAGAGAAGCCGAGATATTCCAGGGGGCTCGTCTGCAGCGGAGTGTCAGTCCAGTGAGTGATGGAGAAGTAAAGGAGAGAAAGAAGAGAGAAGCCGAGATATTCCAGGGGGCTCGTCTGCAGCGGAGCGTCAGTCCAGTGAGTGATGGAGAAGTAAGGGAGAGAAAGAAGAGAGAAGCCGAGATATTACAGGGGGCTCGTCTGCAGCGGAGTGTCAGTCCAGTGAGTGATGGAGACGTAAGGGAGAGAAAGAAGAGAGAAGCCGAGATATTACAGGGGGCTCGTCTGCAGCGGAGTGTCAGTCCAGTGAGTGATGGAGAAGTAAAGGAGAGAAAGAAGAGAGAAGCCGATATATTCCAGGGGGCTCGTCTGCAGCGGAGCGTCAGTCCAGTGAGTGATGGAGAAGTAAAGGAGAGAACGAAGAGAGAAGCCGAGATATTACAGGGGGCTCGTCTGCAGCGGAGCGTCAGTCCAGTGAGTGATGGAGAAGTAAAGGAGAGAAAGAAGAGAGAAGCCGAGATATTCCAGGGGGCTCGTCTGCAGCGGAGTGTCAGTCCAGTGAGTGATGAAGATGTAAAGGAGAGAAAGAAGAGAGAAGCCGAGATATTCCAGGGGGCTCGTCTGCAGCGGAGTCTCAGTCCAGTGAGTGATGGAGACGTAAAGGAGAGAAAGAAGAGAGAAGCCGAGATATTACAGGGGGCTCGTCTGCAGCGGAGCGTCAGTCCAGTGAGTGATGGAGACGTAAGGGAGAGAAAGAAGAGAGAAGCCGAGATATTACAGGGGGCTCGTCTGCAGCGGAGCGTCAGTCCAGTGAGTGATGGAGATGTAAAGGAGAGAAAGGAGAGAGAAGCCGAGATATTCCAGGGGGCTCGTCTGCAGCGGAGCGTCAGTCCAGTGAGTGATGGAGAAGTAAAGGAGAGAAAGAAGAGAGAAGCCGAGATATTCCAGGGGGCTCGTCTGTAGCGGAGCGTCAGTCCAGTGAGTGATGGAGAAGTAAAGGAGAGAAAGAAGAGAGAAGCCGAGATATTCCAGGGGGCTCGTCTGCAGCGGAGCGTCAGTCCAGTGAGTGATGGAGACGTAAGGGAGAGAAAGAAGAGAGAAGCCGAGATATTACAGGGGGCTCGTCTGCAGCGGAGTGTCAGTCCAGTGAGTGATGGAGACGTAAGGGAGAGAAAGAAGAGAGAAGCCGAGATATTCCAGGGGGCTCGTCTGCAGCGGAGCGTCAGTCCAGTGAGTGATGGAGAAGTAAAGGAGAGAAAGAAGAGAGAAGCCGAGATATTCCAGGGGGCTCGTCTGTAGCGGAGCGTCAGTCCAGTGAGTGATGGAGAAGTAAAGGAGAGAAAGAAGAGAGAAGCCGAGATATTCCAGGGGGCTCGTCTGCAGCGGAGTGTCAGTCCAGTGAGTGATGGAGACGTAAGGGAGAGAAAGAAGAGAGAAGCCGAGATATTACAGGGGGCTCGTCTGCAGCGGAATGTCAGTCCAGTGAGTGATGGAGACGTAAGGGAGAGAAAGAAGAGAGAAGCCGAGATATTCCAGGGGGCTCGTCTGCAGCGGAGCGTCAGTCCAGTGAGTGATGGAGATGTAAAGGAGAGAAAGAAGAGAGAAGCCGAGATATTACAGGGGGCTCGTCTGCAGCGGAATGTCAGTCCAGTGAGTGATGGAGACGTAAGGGAGAGAAAGAAGAGAGAAGCCGAGATATTCCAGGGGGCTCGTCTGCAGCGGAGTGTCAGTCCAGTGAGTGATGGAGATGTAAAGGAGAGAAAGAAGAGAGAAGCCGAGATATTACAGGGGGCTCGTCTGCAGCGGAGTGTCAGTCCAGTGAGTGATGGAGACGTAAGGGAGAGAAAGAAGAGAGAAGCCGAGATATTACAGGGGGCTCGTCTGCAGCGGAGCGTCAGTCCAGTGAGTGATGGAGACGTAAGGGAGAGAAAGAAGAGAGAAGCCGAGATATTACAGGGGGCTCGTCTGCAGCGGAGTGTCAGTCCAGTGAGGGATGGAGACGTAAGGGAGAGAAAGAAGAGAGAAGCCGAGATATTACAGGGGGCTCGTCTGCAGCGGAGCGTCAGTCCAGTGAGTGATGGAGATGTAAAGGAGAGAAAGAAGAGAGAAGCCGAGATATTACAGGGGGCTCGTCTGCAGCGGAGCGTCAGTCCAGTGAGTGATGGAGAAGTAAAGGAGAGAAAGAAGAGAGAAGCCGAGATATTCCAGGGGGCTCGTCTGTAGCGGAGTGTCAGTCCAGTGAGGGATGGAGACGTAAGGGAGAGAAAGAAGAGAGAAGCCGAGATATTACAGGGGGCTCGTCTGCAGCGGAGCGTCAGTCCAGTGAGGGATGGAGACGTAAGGGAGAGAAAGAAGAGAGAAGCCGAGATATTACAGGGGGCTCGTCTGCAGCGGAGTGTCAGTCCAGTGAGGGATGGAGACGTAAGGGAGAGAAAGAAGAGAGAAGCCGAGATATTACAGGGGGCTCGTCTGCAGCGGAGCGTCAGTCCAGTGAGTGATGGAGATGTAAAGGAGAGAAAGAAGAGAGAAGCCGAGATATTACAGGGGGCTCGTCTGCAGCGGAGCGTCAGTCCAGTGAGTGATGGAGAAGTAAAGGAGAGAAAGAAGAGAGAAGCCGAGATATTCCAGGGGGCTCGTCTGCAGCGGAGTCTCAGTCCAGTGAGTGATTGAGAAGTAAAGGAGAGAAAGAAGAGAGAAGCCGAGATATTACAGGGGGCTCGTCTGCAGCGGAGCGTCAGTCCAGTGAGTGATGGAGAAGTAAAGGAGAGAAAGAAGAGAGAAGCCGAGATATTCCAGGGGGCTCGTCTGCAGCGGAGCGTCAGTCCAGTGAGTGATTGAGAAGTAAAGGAGAGAAAGAAGAGAGAAGCCGAGATATTCCAGGGGGCTCGTCTGCAGCGGAGTGTCAGTCCAGTGAGTGATGGAGACGTAAAGGAGAGAAAGAAGAGAGAAGCCGAGATATTCCAGGGGGCTCGTCTGCAGCGGAGTCTCAGTCCAGTGAGTGATTGAGAAGTAAAGGAGAGAAAGAAGAGAGAAGCCGAGATATTCCAGGGGGCTCGTCTGCAGCGGAGTGTCAGTCCAGTGAGTGATGGAGACGTAAAGGAGAGAAAGAAGAGAGAAGCCGAGATATTCCAGGGGGCTCGTCTGCAGCGGAGTGTCAGTCCAGTGAGTGATGGAGAAGTAAAGGAGAGAACGAAGAGAGAAGCCGAGATATTACAGGGGGCTCGTCTGCAGCGGAGTCTCAGTCCAGTGAGTGATGGAGACGTAAAGGAGAGAAAGAAGAGAGAAGCCGAGATATTCCAGGGGGCTCGTCTGCAGCGGAGTGTCAGTCCAGTGAGTGATGGAGAAGTAAAGGAGAGAAAGAAGAGAGAAGCCGAGATATTACAGGGGGCTCGTCTGCAGCGGAGCGTCAGTCCAGTGAGTGATTGAGAAGTAAAGGAGAGAAAGAAGAGAGAAGCCGAGATATTCCAGGGGGCTCGTCTGCAGCGGAGTGTCAGTCCAGTGAGTGATGGAGAAGTAAAGGAGAGAACGAAGAGAGAAGCCGAGATATTACAGGGGGCTCGTCTGCAGCGGAGTCTCAGTCCAGTGAGTGATTGAGAAGTAAAGGAGAGAAAGAAGAGAGAAGCCGAGATATTCCAGGGGGCTCGTCTGCAGCGGAGTGTCAGTCCAGTGAGTGATGGAGAAGTAAAGGAGAGAACGAAGAGAGAAGCCGAGATATTACAGGGGGCTCGTCTGCAGCGGAGCGTCAGTCCAGTGAGTGATGGAGAAGTAAAGGAGAGAAAGAAGAGAGAAGCCGAGATATTACAGGGGGCTCGTCTGCAGCGGAGTCTCAGTCCAGTGAGTGATGGAGAAGTAAAGGAGAGAAAGAAGAGAGAAGCCGAGATATTACAGGGGGCTCGTCTGCAGCGGAGTGTCAGTCCAGTGAGTGATGGAGAAGTAAAGGAGAGAAAGAAGAGAGAAGCCGAGATATTACAGGGGGCTCGTCTGCAGCGGAGTCTCAGTCCAGTGAGTGATGGAGACGTAAAGGAGAGAAAGAAGAGAGAAGCCGAGATATTTCAGGGGGCTCGTCTGCAGCGGAGTGTCAGTCCAGTGAGTGATGGAGAAGTAAAGGAGAGAAAGAAGAGAGAAGCCGAGATATTACAGGGGGCTCGTCTGCAGCGGAGTGTCAGTCCAGTGAGTGATGGAGAAGTAAAGGAGAGAAAGAAGAGAGAAGCCGAGATATTACAGGGGGCTCGTCTGCAGCGGAGTCTCAGTCCAGTGAGTGATGGAGACGTAAAGGAGAGAAAGAAGAGAGAAGCCGAGATATTTCAGGGGGCTCGTCTGCAGCGGAGCGTCAGTCCAGTGAGTGATGGAGAAGTTGGGGCCTAGGGTGGTGTACACTCCACGTTGCACCATCAGAATCTACCGGGAAGGGGGATTTCATGTCCCATTGCCCACCACAAAGGTCCCGGGGCACAGCAGCATATAGAGTCAGGAGTCAAGACCACGATCAGGCCCACATTTGATTTGCGCTTCCTACGAATGGGACGGGAAGTAAACCCAAGGACACTGGGGTCCCTAAGTAACTTCAAGTCACAGGGATCCACACTACAGAGCGCAAGGAATGAAGGTCTCACACTCCACAACAATGGTGGTGGCATCTGAATCATCCGGGATCGGCTGGGGCCCATCACGGCGGAAACCGGCACTCCAAGGGTGATGACCTGACAGTGAGTAAAAGAACTTTGTCAGCAGTCCTGGTGTTGTCCCGTCATCGCCGTCGCCCCACGCTCTGGTGCCACAGGCCGCTACTCCTGCCACCATTGTCCTCCCTGGGGCCGAGCTCCACCTTTGGTGAGCTGAACCATCTGAGCTGCGTTACCATCAGCCCCGGAAAAGAGCAACATCCCGCAGTGGCGGTTGATCGTTGACCGCATACCACAGGTGGCGCTGCAAAGCAAACCCCCTCACCCCCTACACCTGTCACCTTGCACCTTTTATTGACACCGACAGGGCCACGGAGCCTGGTCAGGCCATTCACAGCAACCCCAAATACCACTGGCCCGGTGACGAGTAGCCCTGAGGCCCCGTGGACGCGTCATCTGCACTGTGCTGGGGTGGGCTGGGGTCCACAACGCTACCTCACGATTGCCCCTCCTCACAATATTGGTAGTGTATCCCTCCAGTATTAATAGGTGAGGCTCCCAGGCATCCATCACTCTGTATTAGATATAGGGCCCTCACTACTGAATAGATATAAGAGGAGCTGGAGCTGAGGCTGATGCACAAATGATCCTTATACAAGATGGCGCCCCAAAGATGACGTGACATAAGATAATCCAACTGCTGGAAAATAACCACTGTCAGGTGCTATTCCCAGTATATGTGTCCTTATGATAAAGCGCTTCTCATCCTTGACTGTGCCCCCATCCACCAGGATATAGGGCTGTGCAGGCCTCACACCCACAATGAGCTGCGAGAGGATGTGTGTGTTTGTGTTTTTATATATATATATACTAGCTGTACTGCCCGGCTTCGCCCGGGTTAATAACTGTTGTTAGCAAAATAGAATGTATTAACAAAAATGTATTCTGCACAAAAACCACAAAACAAATATATAGAAATGTAATTATTAAAAGGCAAAAACTAAGCTAATAGAAGCATTTCACAACATATATTTCACCACCACAGATATTCCACACAGATTTAACTAAATTGGTCAGGTAATGTGCTGCGTCTGTCTCTTTCCAGATGTCTCTTTCTCCGTCTGTCTCTTTCCCCATCTGTCTCTTTCCAGGTCTGTCTCTTTCCCCATCTGTCTCTTTCCCAGGTCTGTCTCTTTCCAGGTCTGTCTCTTTCCAGGTCTGTCTCTTTCCAGGTCTGTCTCTTTCCAGGGCTGTCTCTTTCCAGGTCTGTCTCTTTCCAGGTCTGTCTCTTTCCCAGGTCTGTCTCTTTCCAGGTCTGTCTCTTTCCCCATCTGCCTCTTTCCAGGTCTGTCTCTTTCCAGGTCTGTCTCTTTCCAGGTCTGTCTCTTTCCAGGTCTGTCTCTTTCCCCATCTGTCTCTTTCCAGGTCTGTCTCTTTCCCCATCTGTCTCTTTCCCAGGTCTGTCTCTTTCCAGGTCTGTCTTTTTCCAGGTCTGTCTCTTTCCAGGTCTGTCTCTTTCCAGGTCTGTCTCTTTCCCAGGTCTGTCTCTTTCCAGGTCTGTCTCTTTCCCAGGTCTGTCTCTTTCCAGATCTGTCTCTTTCCAGGTCTGTCTCTTTCCAGGTCTGTCTCTTTCCCAGGTCTGTCTCTTTCCAGGGCTGTCTCTTTCCAGGTCTGTCTCTTTCCAGGTCTGTCTCTTTCCAGGTCTGTCTCTTTCCCAGGTCTGTCTCTTTCCAGGTCTGTCTCTTTCCCAGGTCTGTCTCTTTCCAGGTCTGTCTCTTTCCAGGTCTGTCTCTTTCCCAGGTCTGTCTCTTTCCAGGTCTGTCTCTTTGCCAGGTCTGTCTCTTTCCAGGTCTGTCTCTTTCCCAGGTCTGTCTCTTTCTAGATCTGTCTCTTTCCAGGTCTGTCTCTTTCCAGGTCTGTCTCTTTCCCAGGTCTGTCTCTTTCCAGGTCTGTCTCTTTCCAGGTCTGTCTCTTTCCAGGTCTGTCTCTTTCCCAGGTCTGTCTCTTTCCAGGTCTGTCTCTTTCCCAGGTCTGTCTCTTTCCAGGTCTGTCTCTTTCCAGGTCTGTCTCTTTCCAGGTCTGTCTCTTTCCCAGGTCTGTCTCTTTCCAGGTCTGTCTCTTTCCCAGGTCTGTCTCTTTCCAGATCTGTCTCTTTCCAGGTCTGTCTCTTTCCCAGGTCTGTCTCTTTCCAGGTCTGTCTCTTTCCAGGTCTGTCTCTTTCCAGGTCTGTCTCTTTCCCAGGTCTGTCTCTTTCCAGGTCTGTCTCTTTGCCAGGTCTGTCTCTTTCCAGGTCTGTCTCTTTCCCAGGTCTGTCTCTTTCCAGATCTGTCTCTTTCCAGGTCTGTCTCTTTCCAGGTCTGTCTCTTTCCCAGGTCTGTCTCTTTCCAGGTCTGTCTCTTTCCCAGGTCTGTCTCTTTCCAGGTCTGTCTCTTTCCAGGTCTGTCTCTTTCCCAGGTCTGTCTCTTTCCAGGTCTGTCTCTTTCGCAGGTCTGTCTCTTTCCAGGTCTGTCTCTTTCCCAGGTCTGTCTCCTTCCCAGGTCTGTCTCTTTCCAGGTCTGTCTCTTTCCCAGGTCTGTCTCTTTCCCCATCTGTCTCTTTCCCAGGTCTGTCTCTTTCCAGGTCTGTCTTTTTCCAGGTCTGTCTCTTTCCAGGTCTGTCTCTTTCCAGGGCTGTCTCTTTCCAGGTCTGTCTCTTTCCCAGGTCTGTCTCTTTCCAGGTCTGTCTCTTTCCCAGGTCTGTCTCTTTCCAGATCTGTCTCTTTCCAGGTCTGTCTCTTTCCAGGTCTGTCTCTTTCCCAGGTCTGTCTCTTTCCAGGGCTGTCTCTTTCCAGGTCTGTCTCTTTCCAGGTCTGTCTCTTTCCAGGTCTGTCTCTTTCCCAGGTCTGTCTCTTTCCAGGTCTGTCTCTTTCCAGGTCTGTCTCTTTCCAGGTCTGTCTCTTTCCAGGGCTGTCTCTTTCCAGGTCTGTCTCTTTCCAGGTCTGTCTC
Source organism: Anomaloglossus baeobatrachus (assembly GCF_048569485.1). Taxonomy (NCBI): domain Eukaryota; kingdom Metazoa; phylum Chordata; class Amphibia; order Anura; family Aromobatidae; genus Anomaloglossus; species Anomaloglossus baeobatrachus. Next base: position 580,130,764 of record NC_134358.1, on the reverse strand, counting down.
TTTCCCAGGTCTGTCTCTTTCCAGATCTGTCTCTTTCCAGGTCTGTCTCTTTCCAGGTCTGTCTCTTTCCCAGGTCTGTCTCTTTCCAGGGCTGTCTCTTTCCAGGTCTGTCTCTTTCCAGGTCTGTCTCTTTCCAGGTCTGTCTCTTTCCCAGGTCTGTCTCTTTCCAGGTCTGTCTCTTTCCCAGGTCTGTCTCTTTCCAGGTCTGTCTCTTTCCAGGTCTGTCTCTTTCCCAGGTCTGTCTCTTTCCAGGTCTGTCTCTTTCCCAGGTCTGTCTCTTTCCAGGTCTGTCTCTTTCCAGGTCTGTCTCTTTCCAGGTCTGTCTCTTTCCCAGGTCTGTCTCTTTCCAGGTCTGTCTCTTTCCAGGGCTGTCTCTTTCCAGGGCTGTCTCTTTCCAGGTCTGTCTCTTTCCAGGTCTGTCTCTTTCCCAGGTCTGTCTCTTTCCAGATCTGTCTCTTTCCAGGTCTGTCTCTTTCCAGGTCTGTCTCTTTCCAGGTCTGTCTCTTTCCAGGTCTGTCTCTTTCCCAGGTCTGTCTCTTTCCAGGTCTGTCTCTTTCCCAGGTCTGTCTCTTTCCAGGTCTGTCTCTTTCCCAGGTCTGTCTCCTTCCCAGGTCTGTCTCTTTCCAGATCTGTCTCTTTCCAGGTCTGTCTCTTTCCAGGTCTGTCTCTTTTCCAGGTGTGTCTCTTTCCAGGTCTGTCTCTTTTCCAGGTCTGTCTCTTTCCAGATCTGTCTCTTTCCCAGGTCTGTCTCTTTCCAGGTCTGTCTCTTTCCAGGTCTGTCTCTTTCCAGGTCTGTCTCTTTCCAGATCTGTCTCTTTCCAGGTCTGTCTCTTTCCCAGGTCTGTCTCCTTCCCAGGTCTGTCTCTTTCCAGGTCTGTCTCTTTCCCAGGTCTGTCTCCTTCCCAGGTCTGTCTCTTTCCAGGTCTGTCTCTTTCCCAGGTCTGTCTCTTTCCAGATCTGTCTCTTTCCAGGTCTGTCTCTTTCCAGGTCTGTCTCTTTCCCAGGTCTGTCTCTTTCCAGGTCTGTCTCTTTCCCAGGTCTGTCTCCTTCCCAGGTCTGTCTCTTTCCAGGTCTGTCTCTTTCCCAGGTCTGTCTCTTTCCAGATCTGTCTCTTTCCAGATCTGTCTCTTTCCAGGCTGTCTCTTTCCAGGTCTGTCTCTTTCCAGGTCTGTCTCTTTCCAGGTGTGTCTCTTCCCAGGTCTGTCTCTTTCCCAGGTCTGTCTCTTTCCAGGTCTGTCTCTTTCCCAGGTCTGTCTCTTTCCAGATCTGTCTCTTTCCAGGTCTGTCTCTTTCCAGGTCTGTCTCTTTTCCAGGTGTGTCTCTTTCCAGGTCTGTCTCTTTTCCAGGTCTGTCTCTTTCCAGATCTGTCTCTTTCCCAGGTCTGTCTCTTTCCAGGTCTGTCTCTTTCCAGGTCTGTCTCTTTCCAGGTCTGTCTCTTTCCAGGTCTGTCTCTTTCCAGATCTGTCTCTTTCCAGGTCTGTCTCTTTCCCAGGTCTGTCTCCTTCCCAGGTCTGTCTCTTTCCAGGTCTGTCTCTTTCCCAGGTCTGTCTCCTTCCCAGGTCTGTCTCTTTCCAGGTCTGTCTCTTTCCCAGGTCTGTCTCTTTCCAGATCTGTCTCTTTCCAGGTCTGTCTCTTTCCAGGTCTGTCTCTTTCCCAGGTCTGTCTCTTTCCAGGTCTGTCTCTTTCCCAGGTCTGTCTCCTTCCCAGGTCTGTCTCTTTCCAGGTCTGTCTCTTTCCCAGGTCTGTCTCTTTCCAGATCTGTCTCTTTCCAGATCTGTCTCTTTCCAGGCTGTCTCTTCCCAGGTCTGTCTCTTTCCCAGGTCTGTCTCTTTCCAGATCTGTCTCTTTCCAGGGCTGTCTCTTTCCAGGTCTGTCTCTTTCCAGGTCTGTCTCTTTCCAGGTCTGTCTCTTTCCCAGGTCTGTCTCTTTCCAGGTCTGTCTCTTTCCCAGGTCTGTCTCTTTCCAGGTCTGTCTCTTTCCCAGGTCTGTCTCTTTCCAGGTCTATCTCTTTCCAGGTCTGTCTCTTTCCCAGGTCTGTCTCTTTCCAGGTCTGTCTCTTTCCAGGTCTGTCTCTTTCCAGATCTGTCTCTTTCCCAGGTCTGTCTCTTTCCAGGTCTGTCTCTTTCCCAGGTCTGTCTCTTTCCCAGGGCTGTCTCTTTCCCAGGTCTGTCTCTTTCCCAGGTCTGTCTCTTTCCAGGTGTGTCTCTTTCCAGGTCTGTCTCTTTCCAGGTCTGTCTCTTTCCAGGTCTGTCTCTTTCCCAGGTCTGTCTCTTTCCAGGTCTGTCTCTTTCCAGGTCTGTCTCTTTCCCAGGTCTGTCTCTTTCCAGGTCTGTCTCTTTCCAGGTCTGTCTCTTTCCAGGTCTGTCTCTTCCCAGGTCTGTCTCTTTCCAGGTCTGTCTCTTTCCAGGTCTGTCTCTTTCCCCGTCTGTCTCTTTCCAGGTCTGTCTCTTTCCCAGGTCTGTCTCTTTCCAGGTCTGTCTCTTTCCCAGGTCTGTCTCTTTCCCCGTCTGTCTCTTTCCAGGTCTGTCTCTTTTCCAGGTCTGTCTCTTTCCAGGTCTGTCTCTTTCCCAGGTCTGTCTCTTTCCAGGTCTGTCTCTTTCCCAGGTCTGTCTCTTTCCCCGTCTGTCTCCCCGTCTCTTTGTCTGTGTCTTTTCCTGTCTGTTTCTTTCCCTGAAAAACAGGAGGAGAAAGGAGTTTTTTTAATGCAAAATTGATTTATTAAAGACAAAGGAGGGGTTTTGGCAAAGAGGTTTAAAAACAGAGTATACAGGGCAGAAGAAAGCGGCAGGTATAAATATGATTACAAAGGTAAATACATGCTAGCATCAGATATGGATAAAGTGCAGAAGGCCTGCTAAGAGATACAGTGATTCCTTGTATGCATAGTATAAGATGAACTAACAAAAATATAAAGTGCTACAGTGCAAGTAATTGAATAGTACAAGTTGATCAAATAACATGCATAGGCAGGTTTCTGCATAGGCCATCCTATATGTGAGAGGCTAAGAAGCCAATCTTACAAGGAGTCAAAAAACGTCAGAAAATTGTTACATGCCTAATTAAATGGAAATTGCAAGAAAAGGCCAGCAATGGTGCCCGGAGTACCGAAAATTACCCCCCAGCCCACCGACACGTGTTTCGCCAAGAGGGGCAAGTGCACCCCAACTCATGGCTTCATCAGGGAGGGAAGAATTATCCACCAGCCATCCGATAAGAACATTTAAATGGACCGCCGAAAACTACTTCCGTGGACACTGAATCACTTCCGCTTGCGTCATCCCCTTAGGTGACGCATGCACGATCCGTCAGAGGTCACGCCACGGGCAGGTCGGCCGTAAGGCAGAAGGCGGCGCACGTGCAGGAGCCAGGACGCGTCATCCAGCTCCCGCGCATGCGCTGCCGCCATGGGAACGGCCAAACAGCCGGCGGCGAGGCCAAGCGGACCGCGCATGCGTACAGGGGGCAACGCAGCATAAATATACATACAGAATTGACCTGAGGGATGGGGAGCCCAAAAAATGTAAGTATGAGAAAGAGAAAGATAAGTAAAAAAATTATAAAAATATAAATCAAAGGAGAACGCCGAAAAAGAATTATTCCAAAGTATCTGGATAAGGGTGAATCCTTGATATAGTATTCAGGACATCTCTTCATGTTTTTCACAGATACATAAGTCCATTCACTAGAATTCATCAGTGGTTTCATACATGCAAGGTCACTAGACAATAGGGATCCGGATCTGAATATTGGAAAAACGGGAAAATCAAAAGCCATATATAAGATAACAAAGGGCTGCCGTATATGAAGGAATGGAAAATGGACAGAAATGACCAGGAAGGTAAAAAACAAAGAGAAAACAAAATGTTTTTAAAAATGCACCATCGATGCATTAAAAGGTGGTGGTGAGGAAATACATTATAAGAAAGATGCGAAGGAGATGGTCTCATTCAGACCCCTAGGAACTGGGGTATCCAAGGTACTGATCCACCTCGCTTCGCATTGTGCTAAGTTTTTCTTTAAATCCCCCCCACAGATCCACCACTCCCTGCGTCAATATCCCGAACCACCAATAGGGACGAGCCACAACTGTGACGCGCCCTAAAATGTCGAGGTAAAGACTTCAGGAGTGTTATGTCCTCCACTGTTCTTGTAGCCTCGATAGTAGCCTGTCATGCACATGCTCCCTGATCCTAACCCGAAGCTCACGGGAGGTGAGTCCCACATAGATCAGGGAGCATGGGCATGTGGCATAATATACCACATGTGTGGTAGCACATGTGATATAGCGTCTAATATCAAATGATCTCTGGCCAACTGAGGAGGTGAAGGATTTTGTCCAAACAAGATTTTTACAAGCCAAGCAATGGCCGCACTTATAACAACCAAGGAGTGGACCTTTAGAGCTGAAGGGGTTCTGGGCGGGGGGGACGTAATGGCTGTTAACCAACATGTCCCTCAGATTCCGGGAACGTCGTGCAGTCATGAGTGGGGCATCAGTCAGGAGCCCTGAAAGTATGGGATCAGAAAGTAAGATAGACCAATGTTTAGCTAAGATCTTCCTCATGGTGCCCCACTCATGATTGAACGTCCCAATAAATCTTAATTCAGGCTCGAGGGGCTCAGTCCTGGGAGCATAAGAAAGGAGCCGAGATCTGGGTGTTTTCTTGGCTCTCACATATCCCCTCTTGATGACCCGGTTGCTATAATCACGGTCCCGGAAACGGCGCTTGAGGTAACAGGCCTGTGCTTCAAAAGAACAGTCTGATGAACAGATCCTCCTTATCCTCAGAAATTGTGCAGTCAGTATGGCATGGATAGTAGAGGGGGTATGGGCTGATGACGCATGCAACAGAGCGTTGACTGAAGTACTCTTCCGATGGACATCTGTCTGCATGAGGCGGTCAGGACCCACCTCAATCTTGATGTCCAGGAAGTCAACGCAACTGCTGCTATGCTTATACGTAAGATTAATGATAAAGTCATTACAATTTAAATAGCCTATAAAGTTCTCGAGCTGCTCCACCGTGCCCTTCCAAAAAAACAGAATATCATTAATATATCTCAGCCAGCACTGCACATGGGCGCTGGCTGCCTTACGGCCGACCTGCCCGCGGCGCGATCTCTGACGGATCGCGCATGCGTCACCTAAGGGGATGACACAAGCGGAAGTGATTCAGTGTCCGCGGAAGTAGTTTTCAGCGGTCCATATAAATGTTCTTACGGGATGGCTGGTGGATAATTCTTCCCTCCCTGATGAAGCCATGAGTTGGGGTGCACTTGCCCCCTCCTGGCGAAACATGTGTCGGTGGGCTGGGGGGTAATTTTCAATACTCCGGGCACCACTGCGGCGCTGGCCTTTTCTTGCGATTTCCATTTAATTAGGTATGTAACAATTTTCTGACGTTTTTTGACTCCTTGTAAGATTGGCTTCTTAGCCTCTCACATATAGGATGGCCTATGCAGAAACCTGCCTATGCATGTTATTTGATCAACTTGTACTATTCAATTTCTTGCACTGTAGCACTTTATATTTTTGTTAGTTCATCTTATATATGCATACGAGGAATCACTGTATCTCTTAGCAGGCCTTCTGCACTTTATCCATATCTGATGCTGTGACGCCCTGGGCAAGCCATGGGTCACAGGTCATAACACCACCACACCCTACACCCCGGATAGGTACACCAAAGCTACACAAAAATCCTTGTTGCCTTCCTCCAGGGGATGATGTCCACACCAGGGGGTGGGCCAGGTGGTTGGCTCCGCCCACCGAGGAGTTCACAGCCCTGGAGGCGGGAAAACCAGGCAGATGAGTTTAGGAAGAGATTAGGAGGAGATCAGTTTAGGAGAGTAAAGAGTGAAGTAGTAGAGGAGCAAGAGAGGAAGAAGAAGGAGGACAGTGAGAGTAGTGACAGTAAAAGTGACAGTTGAGAAAGCCTGAAGTTGGTCCGGGTGTGTGCCCCGGACTGAGACAGCAAGGTCAGCAGACGGCGGTGACTGTCTGCAGGAGAGGCTACTTGGAGGTTGCCGAAAGGACCGTGGACGGGTGGTGGCCCGGCGGTACCGGAGCGGTATACGAAGAGAAGCCAGCACCATTAGCAGGGGCCTTTCGGATCCCGGCAAGGCTAGGAGTCGCCGTGAATTTGCCAAATCCGTCAGTGAAGGGGACCTCTGGGTCTCCCAACAACCAAGTCCCGATTGAAGGCAACAGTCCAACCGTATGAGAGAGACACCACCACCGCCAAGGCACCAGTTTCTCAGGGCCAGCGCCTGCGGGCAAAGAGGGGCTCCTCCGGCACATATCCAGGCCGGGGAGCGGGTAACCGGTGGGAACCCATCGCTACCAACATAGATTTAGGTGCAGGAAAAGGGACCGTCACCGTCAACTACCGGGGAAAAGCAACAGCAGCCGTCCGTGGGAACCGTCTTTCCAGCCGTGTGTTTTACCGAGAACTGTGTCACCGTCTCAGGCTGAGTGAGTACCACCGTGCCGTGAGGCAAAGCGCTGCCACCGCGTCCCTGCACCCCACCAAGCCCTGCACCGGCCCCGCCATCCCTCATCCTCCAACTCATCACTGGGCCCCGGGACAACCGCCCCCTACCCACGGAGGGGAGAACTAACAACTTTGCTGCTCCCTGTCACCGCTCCCGGGATTCCCATACAGAGCAGCGGTGGTGTCCCTACAATCACCACAACCGTGGGTGGCATCACGGACAATAAACTATCCCCAAAAACCAAACCCCTTTCACTCACGGGCGAGGAGCGCCGCTCGAGTCCCCGGGATCCGGCCATCGCTCGAGCCACCGAGCAGCAGCAGGCAGCAGCGGCAGCCGGACCCGAGCAGTGGGAGAGCGCAGCGTCCCCTCCTCCGCCCGCGACAATGCTACCATGTATTTACCTTTGTAATCATATTTATACCTGCCGCTTTCTTCTGCCCTGTATACTCAGTTTTTAAACCTCTTTGCCAAGACCCCTCCTTTGTCTTTAATAAATCAATTTTGCATTAAAAAAACTCCTTTCTCCTCCTGTTTTTCATTGATCCATATGGAGTTTGTGCTGGCTTTTAAGGGACCTTGAGTTGGTACTCTTTTGCCAATTTTTCTAAAATGGTGTTCTGGAGATTTCTTCTACTGTCTCTTTCCCTGTCTGCCTCTTTCCCCGTCTGTCTCTTTCCCCATCTATCTTTGTCTGTCTCTCTGTCTGTCTCCTCCTTCCCTGTCTGCCTGTCTCTGTCTGCATATCTGTTTGTCTCTTTTCCCATCTGTCTCTTTCCCCATCTCTTTCCAGGTCTGTCTCTTTTTCACTGTCTGTCTCTGTCTGTCTCTTTCCCTGTCTGTCTCTATCTCTCTGTCTCTTTCCTTGTCTGTCTCTCTGTCTGTCTCCCCACCGACATCTTAT